>NW_027107689.1:190690-192554 GCF_000696795.3 Halyomorpha halys | reverse complement strand
ACATAAGTCCCAACTCTTGTGTAGATTGGTCGTGTTTAAGTTATCACCATTTTTGTAATTTTTGAAAACAAATTTAAAGACTGGAAGGTTTTTAAGGATTTAGAACAAACATTGTTTATTTTTCTGTTACCATAAAAATTTGTATTTTAGGATTCATGAGGTGGGAATAATGAATAGGAATTTGGCTTCATCAGATAAATTAATTAATTCACTTTAAATTAAAGTAAATTAATTTACTGCCTTCATTTTTCTATAAATTTTCACATATTTTACATTATTTTTTACCATGTCTAAGTTTACTTTTTTTTTCATGTTATCTTATTCTCCTATTTTGTCACAAGAAAATGGGCATAACACAAAAAAAAGGCCATCCTTCCCAGCCAGATCCACCCTACTAAGACCGTCAGTGAGCAACGGTTCTATATCACTTTTGAAGTATCTGAAAAAGTAGAGGAAATGAGTAGAGGAGAATGGTGACCAGAACTGGGTGGCATTGCTAGGGCCTAAGAAGCACCCTCTATTGACTTTACCAAGAGCGGTGGCAGTGGCATGCTTCAGGCTGGCCACTGGACATGACTATCTATGACACCACCTGAAGAGGATAGCAATGATTCAGTCTTCCAGTTTCATCCTGTGTGGAGATGGTGAGATGAACACTAATCACAAATTTACATGTGCGGTAATGGTGGACTTAATGGCAGACAAGAGTGATGTGAATAAAGCTAAAGTATACTGGGCTGTTCAAAATAAAATGGTAGAAATGCCTCCTTTGGGATAGAAAAAAAAAACATTTTAATGCATTATTTTAGTTGTTAAATTATTTTTTTAGTCGTAATTCATTCATAATAAATAGTTTATTTACTATTTGAGTTGTTTTAACCGCATACGGACCATCTTCCTTTTAATAATTACACACAGTCAATGAACGATCTTTCAAAAAATTTTTTTTATTTAGAAAACAAAATAAATTTATAGATAAAAATTAAAACATGGATAGTCCTCAATTATTAACTAGGAAGGGTAAAAAAAAAGAAAATGTCATAAATGTTAATAATTTTAGTTTAACTAAACTTTTCTGTGAGTTCAATAGTTTTTTCAACTTATTATCAGATTATAGTTCCAACAAGTTCTTTCAATAATATTTTAACAAAGTGGGGCGAAACGTTGACAAATAAATAGTTGAAAACTTTTTTTTTTTTCTTTTTGATTGCACCCATGATCATCTCCTTTGTATTTAATAACAATAATAATATTATTTATTTATTCTGGGATTGATCCCTTTAGAATAATATTACAGGCATCAAAATTGGGCTTCAGAGCCTTAGAGTAAAATACAAAATAAAAATTAAATTATAAAACGTCATAAAATATAATGATAAGAATAAATTTGAAAAGATAAAAATGAACAACAATTAACAGAATATATAAAATAAATCCATACATCATATCATAAAACATAAGGTGACTAACTTCTGATAATAAATATAAATAAAAAAAAAACTATATAAAATCAAATAAAATTAAACTAAAAATAATATATGAAAAGGTATTTCACAATTTCTGCTAATACACATATTTACAAGCATAAACGAAAATCTGAAACATCAATTACAGAAAATATATAAACCTTATTTGAAAATTTTAATTTTTATTCTTCCGGAGTTGGGTGGATAGAAGGTGGTCGAAAATACAGGATTTGAAGGTTGGAAGAGTATTAGAACTATGAATGAAGGAGGGAATAGAATTCCATTGGGAAGATGAAAGATATACCAAAGGCTGTGGTTTGATGGGCAGTTATATAGAAGATATACCAAAGGCTGTGGTTTGATGGGCAATTATATAGAAGATATCCCAAAGGCTGTGG
>NW_027107689.1:162060-190640 GCF_000696795.3 Halyomorpha halys | reverse complement strand
GGTTTGATGGGCAATTATATAGAAGATATCCCAAAGGCTGTGGTTTGATGGGCAGTTATATAGAAGATATACCAAAGGCTGTGGTTTGATGGG
Source organism: Halyomorpha halys (assembly GCF_000696795.3). Classification (NCBI taxonomy): domain Eukaryota; kingdom Metazoa; phylum Arthropoda; class Insecta; order Hemiptera; family Pentatomidae; genus Halyomorpha; species Halyomorpha halys. The sequence goes on along the minus strand of NW_027107689.1, from coordinate 190,547 downwards.
CAGTTACATATAAGTCTGAAAGCCGTGGATATTTAGTTACTGTCAATAATTTGAGGGAGGGGAGAGTAGAGTAACAGCGTGAGAAGACAAAACAGGAATGAAGAGGATGACGTCTTCATCCACATAAGGTCCAACTGGGTGAATACACTCTGTTTCATTTCTAATGCAATAACCTGATCTACCTGCTCAGCGATGCTCATCAAAGATTCATTTTCGCTCCCCTCACTTCAAAATTATAAATTAAAATTCACTTATTTCTTTTGGCTAACCCTTTATAATCTGTAGTTATCAGAGATTTAGCATTTAATATTTAGTATTTATCTCTTGTTTTGCAAACCTATAAATTGTAAATAAACCCATCTTTGTTTAGTCTCAAGTTCTTTAATGAAATTACAGTCCAATAATTAACCTAACCAGCATTCCTAAGTGAAGTAGCGTCTGGTCTTCAGTTGAAGGTACATTTCATACAATTTCTATGATTTTATAAGACATTTATGTAAAAATAAAACACACAATTTATGTACATATAATGAATTTTTTATGACATAAAAATCCTATCTCCAACTATTAGCATCAGAATAGTTGTTAAATTCAGTAATTCAGTAAAGTTAATCAATCTGAGAAAGTCCATAAGTAAAGAAAATTTAAATATCATAATGACTCTTATTAAATTTACTTACAGTTAGGTAAAAGATTTTGAGTTAGTGACTTTTTATCATCAATATTTTATATATATTTATTGATAATTATCATCTTCTTTATTTCCATTTAGTTTATTGGCTCTTATTGCCTGAATTGGTTACATAAAAGGTTTAAATTTTAAGATTCAGTCCAATTTCAATTATTAGTCGTTTTGGGTTGCCTTGAAACATTACGATTTGGCATGGTTTTTTTTTTTTTATTTGTCATCTTTTGAAATTTTGGTCTCTGTGACTAAAAAGATTTGTTAAATCAACAAACTCAAAGATTGAGTTCATTGTCTTTATTACGATATAGTTCAAAGAGATCAATACCTTAAAAGCGGGATAAGTAGGATCGATTTTAAGAAGTTTCCTTTGGTCTTTAACAAAAGGCTGTGAAAGCCTTAATAGTACTGATGCCAAATTTATTGAAAAGCCATCACTGACACATCCGACCTAAAAAAAAAGAAAAAATATACTACACAAAATAGTTTAAAATAATAAATAAACATAGAAATAAATTAGGGGGTTAGTTCCGAATGTTAGTGACTTTTGTGGATACATCTAATAAAATAAAGTGGATTAATCTTCATTTTGAGAAACATACGGTTTTATTAGAATTATTAAAGTACCTTTGTAAGGGGAGCCGATTGAATATTGATACAAAGTTAGATTAAAGGTATTTATTGATTAAAAGTATATAAATTGTATACAGTATTTTATTTACTATCATATAAGTCAAGAAATTCCATTTTTAAGGTTGATAATTTTTAAAACAGCTAACAAATCCTATTGTATATTTTATTTTTAAAAAAATAATAAAAAAATGAATAAAAAAAATAAATAAAGAAAAGCAGGGTTACAAAACTTATCATTTCAAACTTATAAACTCATATAATATACATAAATCCTCATTTTACTGAAATAAAATATGAAAACCACCATTTTTAACTTTAAAGTATTCAATATTTAAATATCTATTCTATCTCAAATTTTTTTTTTCAAATTAATTTTTTTTTATGTATATAAACTTTGTATTCCATCAATATCAAATTTCATTTCACTTTTTTTTTTTGTATGAATTATTAGAAATATTATAACAGTATTTTTGGGCTTAATGCGAATATCTTTTTTTTTTTTGTAAATTGTTTAAAGTGTTTTTGTTATATGTGTTTATAGGATGGTTGATCTATAAATGGTTCCAAGAATTTTTAGAGATACCTTAAATACATCTAGATTTTTAAACTTTCACGTTTTTGTCAGTTTTTTTTCTACATACATGTTTATATTTACATACAGATAAATATGACGATCGACAAGAAAAGGATATATTACGAAATGATGTTAATACTTAAATAAGATAATTACCGCTCCAGGGAGGCCTAAACTTGTAGTGGCTGAGATGCGACCCCTGGGAAGATTTGAATCCAAGCAACCTCCTATCCACTGAAGAACTTTCTTCCTAAGATTTGGTGAACCTCGAAGAATCTGTTCAATAAGACTATGGAACCTTTCACATAGTTCTCCCATGGCTGTCCATAGATTGTTGTCTAAAGCGTTCAGAGCCTAGAAAAATATAGAGGAAGATCAATAAATAATTAATTTCTTTAAAATAATTATTTCAATACTTACAGCTTCCAAGGGACTTTCAAAGTATTCGATAAATCCTTCTACGGTCTTTGGAAGACAAGAGAGATTAAGTATCACTCCAAAAAGCGTCTCAGCATAAGCTAAACCCCTTTCGGTATTAGCAGGCATAGAATATGTAACAACGACCTAAATTAAGAAAATTTAATTTACTTTTGATTGTTCATACTTTTTCATGTAATATGGTAACGATAACAAGAATACTGACCTCTGCTAGGGCTGGGATGGAAACAAATGAACTTAATAAAATAAAATGAGATCGAGGAAAATTTATAACTAAGGCACGAGAAAAATCTAAATGAACTTCATTTAAAATAGGGCTAAATGCATCAAACAAAGTTCCTTCATCTTCGTTTAACATTAATTGAACCAAATCATTTACAAAACTGGTAACCTCGGTTGTATCTTCTAGCTCATAAAGTGTAATGACCTAAAAAAGATAAATCATAGTTACCAATTCTAATTGCATCTGACTTGATAAAATAATCCTCAATTTTTATTGAACATAAGCAAAATGACAGACCTGTCTATAAATATTTTGCATTTCAAATAAAGCAGGCTGTCTAAGAGCAGTAGAAACATTTTCCACCACGTAAGCGGTTAAATTTTCTAAAGTTTCTTTTGGAAGATTGTTCGTTTTACTTCTTATCAAATTGTTCAATCGTTTGAAACATTCAAATAAATATAATATACTATGAGTTTGAATGACGTGAGCTTCGGTTCTCTCATTTCTCAGTTTCACAACTTTGCTTTTAATTAAATGTTTTGAAGGATCAGTGAGTAGAATCCTTTCAAAAACAGAAAACTTCAGAGTGTCAATGTCAAATGTTGCCGGAGTTCCTTCAATATATATTAACTGTCCTATTCTACCTGAGCTTAAAGATAAATTTTCTTCCTGAAGGGTGATTCCAAAAACATCTTCAGAAATTTTATTGATCTCTTCAGAAATTTGGTCTTTTTCCGCAACCCCACTCTCAGGAGGTTTATCGGATTTAGTACTGTTTTCCCCATCAGTATTACCAAACAATTGGTAAAAGGGATTATTTCCATTATCTTCAGACATCTCTTTTTTTTTTAAGAAAATATGATTTTAGCTACATATATACTTGTAGAGGTTAGGTTTTAGATAAAAATAAAAATATAAATAATAATACACCACTTCCTGAGTCATTGAATATTGCACAACACAATGATAATCACTCACTCATTAATTAATAAAATCAGAAGACGACCTAATTGCTGTCAAGCACTGTAAAACAACTTGTGAAGGTTGTATTCAGAATTTACATGTAGTACGATCCATTATATGTTTCATGTCAGATATGAAATAACAATAAGAGGATTTGTAGTCTTGAGAGCTTATTAAACGATTGAAACTAGGCATATCACAGTTTATCGAAAAAGGAATGTGTCGCTTAAAATGATATTCATGATTTAAACGTATACTAACACTACATTGGCGCCTGAGGCGCTAATGGTCTAGAAACAGATTTAAGATATTGTTGATAAGGTAGGTTATCAGATTTTTCATTATCACTTCTCAGTTACAGCCCGTACTTGACAATTTCGGACATATTTACAAAATTTGAGGACTTTATTTCAATTTCAACCTGATAATCCTTTAATAAATACTAACTGAAAAGGTAACATATTTATTCCAAGGTCTCTCCTTAACAAGGACGTTTTGAGTTGCCAAATTACGCTTGCTCATCTATTTTTCTTTACAAAGAAATGTACCTTTTTTTTTACATATCACTGAATATCTAATAATTAAAAAAATAAATAAAACTTAAAAAACTCAAATAAAAACTTATGATCAACTAAACTCAAAACGAAAAAGAATTTATAAATGATCACAAATAATAAAATTATGAAGAATCGAAAAAAAAATCATCTCAAATTAACCTTTAATTGGGTGTCATGAAAAGATGATGAAATATTAATCTTTATTAATCGAGACTCTATTTAACTAACGGTTTTAATCGTAAATTTATGACTATATATTACAGTTACGTTGGTATACGGAAATGATTAGGAAAGTTGCAAGAGGTTTATAAATTATGTAATTTCTTGCATTATTATTCGCATGATATTGCTAAATTGTTTTCCAACTTAACTTACATCATCCCACAATCTCCATATATTATATTTTTATTTACTCTGTAATATTAATTTACTTAAAACATTTTCTATTTATCACCATCTTCAAAAAAATCACTAGAGGATATTTCTATTAGTAGAATCTTTCTTTAACTTGTTATTAGTTTCAGTACTTATTTTGAATTGGTATATAAATGTCTTTTCCAACAAATAATTCTGACAGTCCGGAACTGTACAGAGCATGCGTAGTACTGATTTTTCCTCCCAAAAACTATACTGCGCATACTCCGTACAATTTCTTGCAGTCAAAATTGGTGTTGGAACAACGTTAACTTAACATTTACTACTGTCTTAATATTATTAAGTTATCAGTTAATTATTCATTAATGTTTCAGTTAACATAATCTCTTAGTTAATTAATAGATCTGTTTAATAATATAAATTATATGTTGAATGGAATATGGTCCGGGTGCGGTCAAAAAAACTCAAATAGTAAATGATTATACTATTTTTATTGAGCCAACGTTTCGCCCCACATTGCAGGGCTTCGTCAGGGCTGTTTTGACAGGAGTCAAAGACAGAGTGGTATATTATATTTTAAAAGTTCATTACTAATTACTATGTTAGTTAATAAATTTTTGTCTTTATCATTAGCTTCTTTTTACTGTTTTATTTAGGTTTCTTGATATTATGGTCTAATACCTTTTTATATTCTTGTTTATTTATACATTTCACTTTAAATCTTAATCTTTTATCTTTTTAACCCTGATGAAGCCCTGTAACATAGAGTGAAATTTTGGCTCACATTAAATAGTTTAATTACTATTAATTAATAATAAATATATAATAATAGATTATATATTTCAGTTTTGTTTTTTTACTGTCCCTAGATTATCTTCCTTTTATATCATACACAAGGTCAATAAACGAATCTTCCATTAGGAAGTTTTTGTCGAAGGAATCAGGGCTAAAATAAAAAATTTTCAATGTAAATGTTAAAGTATTTACTCAATTATTAGACGACAGTTTGGCTGAAGACATTAGTGGCTCACATTATACCTTTTAGACATTAAGGAATACATTTGGGTCCGTGTTTATATGTTTGTGGTCAAATTTGTGTTCGGACATAATGGAGCGAACCGTAAATCAGATTTTAATGACATTTTCAGGAATTGGACGAAACTTGCTTTCGCAATTGTAAATGTTTTCGCTTCGCTCGGAAATCAAATAACTTTAAAACTTCATAAAGCTTTTATTTATGAATATTATGACATTTCGGACTACATCTTTTCCATTTTCCAATCCAATCCCAAGTATTCGTTTCATTGTCGACAAAATTTACTCCATCAAATCTCGTCATGACAATTGCTACATCTTTGCAGTATTCGACGTTGTTATTCCAGAAAGTGTGATATCAAAGAATATGATACCTTTATGAAATTGTATATGATTATTTTGGATAACTTCCAGGAAACGCAATATTCAGAAAATACAATTAGGGCTATAAAAATCGACCGAACCATCGTTGCCGAATTATAGTTATAGTCAGAAAGGAGTTTTTCGCTTCCGTAAGCGGAAAGTAGTAGACAAAATTTGATGAAATCAATAGTAGATCCATTTTAAACAAATCCAACAAACGCTATTTTGTTGGTTTATTATGTCTTCTCCTATTATTAAAGAAATCTCTCCGAACTGTAGAGATCCTCGTTGTTTTATCTGCAACTGTAAGAAAGAACTTTCAGATAACTTTTATTTCATTTTTACTCTTAGTGTGAGGGCCAGTGCGGCTGCACTGTTCGCACCTAGCCAGCCATTCACGTTTGTAGTCGCGAAATCTAATCTGATAAAATTGATGTTGGACCAACCAGGTGCCAACGTTTCCTAAACTTTCATCAAAATGGGATTAACGATTCAATAGATTATGCCCTATCTCAAATTTGAATAAAATCGACAGATTGACTAAATATTTTCCTTGATGTTTTAAATGTAAGATGTAAGTGAGAACTACCTAAGTAGTATTGGAAGAAGATAGTTGACCGTATGAAGTAGATTGGAGGAAGATAGTCCGGGTGGAAGTCATTAAAGGTATCAAAATGATGTTCAGTTGGTAACAGAACATGAGTCTTATCAACCCTGCAAAGTGGGGCGAAACGTTGGTTAACAATAAATAGTTTTCTTTTACTATTTTGATACCTTTATAGACCGCCACCCGTACCATCTACCTAAGTAGTAGATGGAATTTGATAAAATAATCTCGAAGCCCTTTCCCAATAACCCTCAACTCCCCTCCAAATTTGGACCAAACCGGACGAGCCATTTTAAAGACATATTATAATCAGTAGAAGTTGAAAAAGTAATTTTTTCCATTTTGTCTTAAAAAAAGAAGATACTCATTACAAAATTATCTTTAATAATAAAAATATTTTGGAATGTATATTAGATGTGTTGCTCCACCGCTATCTGCTGGTCTAGACTGTAACTAGTACAACCGCCAAAACCATTGTGAGCTGACTTGATAAACTTAGCTGTCTTAACGTGAACTACTACAGTCATCACATATATTATATATGATGATGTATTGTTTCTTGTAAGTAATTTAACTTGATTTGTATAAGACCATTTATTATTTGAATCAATAAAGATTACAACAGAATCTTCTGATCGACCAAACAAACGCTAACGGCTATCTATCGATGGGAGTAAGTAGCTCCAGAGACATAAATTAGCGCAACTTGATACACAAAAGTGTTAATTTTCCCTTAGGGAAACTCTCTCCCTAAGAGGTAGTGATTAACAATATACATAGTTATTCAGTACATTCCAGGACTATTTTTAGAAATGTATATTGGACTTTTACTTCACTCTGCCTTCTCTGGATTTCTCCTTACTAAATGTTTTATTCCATTCCTAAGGGCCCCCAGTTAGTTCCTGTAGAAATTGCTACCATTTCATGACTGTAGGCTAGTTCCCTTAAGAGTGAAGACTCCTTGCAAGGACCTGTATTCTCCTAGTTCCTATAGGATTTAACATCCCTTTCAAGACCAGATAGGTTTGTTCCCTATGGAGTGAAATTTCCATCCTACAAGGGTTTACAACTAGTTCTTGTAAAACTCATCCTATCCATTCATCTCCTAACCAGCTACCTACTTGATCTGCCTTTTCATGTAAAATACATCACATCTTATATTGGAGTCAGAACTAATTAATTATACACGGGCTCAACACAGATCTATCAAATTATTAGCCTCATCCAATTCCTTCATTTTAGACTTGAATATAAAGAGAAGTGGTCCAAACATGATTTTAATATTTTGGATTATTTAAAATAATTTCCAAACATACAAACTTTCTAAACATGGTCAGATAATATAAGGGATTTGAGCATTTCATACCATTCAAATTTAAAGATTAACAAAAATAAATCACATAAAATCTCGACATTTAAAAATTCTTAGTTTTGTTATAAGGTTTAGTAAATTCTTTCGCAATATACTTTTATATTCTACTTTTGTTCGCATTAATCTCTGATTTTCATCTATAATGTCCCATCTCCATTATTTATGTCAACTTCCTACATTAAAAAATTTCCAGCACTTATTTTGAGATTTGTTAATTGGAAATTAAACAGCACTTTCAGAGTTGATTATCTGTCTTTGTTGAAACAATTAAAGTTGGAATATTTTGAAACTTGCTTAGCAAACAGTGACCAAGTATTCCTATAGAAATTGTTAAACTTCAAAATTAATTGCCTGGAAAATTTAAAACTCATTTTAATATTCCTGTTCATAATGTGAAGCATTCATAGGCCTTTAATGTTCCTTTTGCTCAAAATAATTATACCTATTATTCTTCTATAAATATAATTCAAAGGAAAGCATATACTATTGATTGTGATTTTTTTAGACTCATTATATACTTTAAAAAAATAAAATAAAAATTACTGATTGATTTTTATGAATGTTCAATTAATTTCTCTGTAATATAAATATTTCTAATTGATCATTCATGTTTTTTTATGTTATCAAGTATTTTGAAAGTTTATATTAATATTCCATTTATGTTTTAAATTACTTGTTTGAATACTTTAATTATTTTTGTACTTTAAGTTTTGTTAAGTAAGTAAAAACAAAGTCAAGAAAAATAGTAACTATTTATTGATTGCCTACATTTTGACCCATGATGTCAGTGATGGGTGGAGATTTTAACGTTTCGACCCACTACATTGTGGATCAAAACGTCGGCAATCAATGAATAGTTGAAAACTTACATGCTAAGTATTTGTTTAATTCAATAAATACTCTTATTATATTAGGAGTTTTATTCTGTAGTTATAATATATGTTATATTTAGAGTGAAATGACATGTTATTGGTTATAGTAGGTTGTTAGTACAACCTACAATTAAAGATACTATTGCTTGATAATATGATAATCTTACATCATCAAAAATATCTCTAGATTTTATTCCCAATGAAATAATCTGACAGGGAGTAAATGTGGATTTTAGAAAAAGATGGCTCGTATTTAGTGTACTTCCTCTCTTATTATTATTGTTTTTATTATTTAAAATGATTCAATCATTTTAATTACGCTGTATCCTACAAATGTGAAATTTATCAGTGGAGCTTAAAATGCCTAGAAATTTCTTCTGTTTTTTGGCATAATTCAAAGCTTCAACCTCAGGCGAGGGGAAAAAAATAGTCCCTACGATGCCTATCGATCAAACTATTGGTTAAAACATTGTTGCATAATATATCTGTATAGGAAAACTTGTGGGTTATTACGTGGTTGAGGTGACCTATTCAATTATAACATTGTAAATCATTAGGGGTGTCTTTTGCACGAGTCTAAACTCCCAAATTAACAATTTTTACAAGAAAATCCAATTATTTGATAACCATTTAAGACCACAGGGCCAATCTAGTGATAAATAAATATAAATATATAAAATAATAATTTATTTATTATTTTTTAAACTAATTACAAATATCACAGTTTTATTACAAAAAATATACAATGTTATATATCTTTATTTAGACCAAATACTTCATTTTTAATCATTTAAAAAAACAGCTTTATATACAAATATTTTATTTATTATTTTATGTGACTTTTAATGTCGGGATAAAAGTATAAAATTTAAATAAAAACTGAGTTGAAAATGAAATAAAAATATTGCAGTTCAATAAACAACCTGAGGAAAGTTTATCAAGTCATGTTTCTTTCTTCATGTTATCATATGCAGGATGCCAAATCAATTTTAACGATAACAGATGGTCGTATATTTTCCTAGTTTTATTAACATCTATTTTTATAAGAGTGCGTGCCTGTGCCAACTTGAGTCCACCATGCTTTTTACATTCATTAATCAATAATTCCTTGAAAGTATTATACGTTTCCGGAACTATTCTAGAAGTTGAGCATAGAAATTTTTCATTTTCACTCAGAAGATTATACCTAGAAAAAATGTTTAGAAACTAAAGTTAGAAAAATTTATTTGTTCAAATATTTCTTTTTATAATTTAGAAAATCAAATACTAACCCTGGGAGGTTTTCTAATGCTAGAGGTTGCGTTGGTTTTCTCTGAGGAGCTTTATCATCAAATCGACACACACTGCGCTCAAATTGAAGTTCCGCATGATATTGGAGTCTTTTATTTCTTAATTTTTTATAAATATCAATCGTGTCGAGATATATGAGACCATTTTTCCTATATTCAATAAACAAACTGAGGTTAATCCTGATTTCGTTTTGGTATTTCAATCGTTCGACTAAGAAATCAAATTCAGGTCCATTTAAAAACCTCAGAATTGGCACTAATGCTTTCAACGTCTGTCTGCCAAATGGTACCTAAAATATTAATAAATATGATAAAAGTTACCTTTTTAAGATCACTTATATCAAATCATTATAAAATCAAATCAAAGGAGTGGTTGAATGCAAAAGTGGTCCAAGTTAAACCTGGAGTTTTGAGAAAAGCTAAACTTTAAGGGAAATTATATAAAATTTTTATTCGGAGCTCTATATCTTTGAAACTACCAACAACAATAGAAAACCTAAGACAGCATCATTTAAAGTAGAGTAAATTTGCTAAAATTTAAGCTCTATTAACGTTCAATAGTTCTCGAGATATTGGTTTTTTAAAAAGCAACATTTCATAAAAATGTTGTGAACGTACTGAAATATCATAGTTAGTTAATTTATTTTGAGATATCTATATCTCAGGAACAATGAGACGTACAGATGTCTATTAACACTCAAATTAAAGCTAGTTTAATGAGCTATAAATTATTTTATGATGTTTATTTTCGTAGTAGTAGTTTTCATGAAATTTGCTAAAATAAATTGATTTATAGTTGTTTGGACAAATTTTCATTTGTCAAATTCATAATTATTATGTGAATAATACAAAAACTACTACCCTTACGAAGATAAGTGTTATCAACTACTTTATAGTAAGTTAAATTTCCATTATTTTGTGTGTTGGCAGACATATGTATTATGGGTCTAGATATTTTTTTTTCAAAAATCCAACATTTTATTTGAACAACTAGAAATTAACATTTTGTAAGTTTGTTTTGTCAAATATCATAAGAACTACTAATCCTACAAAGAAAAAAATTATAAACTATTTTATAGTAAATTTAACTATCTCTAACTTGAGTGCTGGCAGACATCTGTACTTCCAATGGTTTCTGAAATAAAGTTTTTCATAAATCAAACTTATTGTCCAAACAACTATAAATCAATTTATTTTAGCAAATATCATGAAAACTACTATTCCTACGAAGGTCATAAACTACTTTATACTACAATTATTTAACTTTAATTTGAGTGCTTATAGGCATTTGTACATCAAATGGTTTTTGAGATATAGATTTCTCAAGATAAATTAACTAACTACTAATCTTTCAGTACATTTTAAAGAAATTTTACTTTATAAAAAGCTATATCTCAAGAACTATTGCATGTAATTAGGGCTAATATTTCAGCAAATTTACTCTTCTTTAAATAATGTTCTTTTAGATTTTCTAGAGTTGTTGGTAGTTTTTAAGATACAGAGCTCCAAATGAAAAATTAATGTTTTTTTTAAGGTTTTGAAACAGCCGCCATTTTTTATTCCACCCACCTATTCTTGGCAGACTCATCAGTTTTGACTAGTAATTATACATAGTTTTCAATAAAGTAATAAAAAATTGGGATGAGATAACTGCCTTTTTTCCTTCCTGGATCTTGTACTATTAGGAGCTTGTGTAATATCTCTTTCGATTAGTAATAAAAAGAAAACTTGATTAGTCATTACTTTAGCACTTGCTTATAATAATAGAGTGAAACACAGGATATGAACAAAGATTGGCAGCCACCCCGCTACTTTCTTTGACATCTTCCACTTCAAATTTTGAATGATTAGATTTTAAAACTTTTTTAATTAATTGATCAGTATCACCCCTACAAGATAAAACTGGACATCCAAGTTTGGTTAAAATTAAAACAAAACACCAACAAAATTATAATTAATAGTTTAAGATCATACAAAATTAAGTTTTTGAAAACTATTTTAACATGGGTTTAGTTAAATGAATTACTACTCCTAAAATCTAAATTAATAATTAACTTTGACTTTAAAGTATTTACTTCTAATCTCTGTAGCATAGTATATGTTTTTCTCCTATCCACGAGCCCATGATTTCTAACAATGCACTTACGATAGTTTCTTTCTTCTAAGCATGAATTGTACGATTGCAAGAGAGCGTGCTCCATTTCAGAAATTAAGTCGGAATCTTCATCAGCTGAGAGATCTTCCTGCTGATTCATGCTTATAAGTTTAAGGATACTTTCGGCATTATTGTTATATTCTACAACAAAATCAGAACGGATGTTGCTGTAACCAGTACAAGGAACAGAACAAGTAAGATTTTTCACATGAGGAAACTCACAAGTAATGGGTCTTGGTTCTTTTAATTTATCTTTCCATTTCATAGAAGCTAACATATTATTCATGGTCCAAACATGAATAGAACTACTAATGTCAGGACCTGTGTCCTCAAGCTCAACTTTACAGTTATTGGGACAAAGAGGTGGTTCCCTCAATCCATCAAAGTCTCTGACAAACTTTTCGAAGTAATGTTTCTCGCATTGTATTGGAGTATAAGGTTGAACAAGGCTAGCTATATCCTGCCAGTTACCTAAGCCACAATTACTTATGGCATTCAGCAATTTCAACTCATCTTCCTCATTCCAAACAACATCTGACTGATTTCCACTCATTGTAGTCTGGTTAGGAAACATATCCATTAATAAAAATCACTGATTATTATAGCAACAAATCACTGACTAAAGACTTCACTGCCATAAACACCAATAATAATAATTCATTTTAAACCTTTGATTTTACAAAAAATATTCGATGTTGTAAATTTCTGAGGAACAAAATTATTCATTAAGGGCATCGATTTGTTTTCTGGCAAACAATAAGACACCAATACTTCATAATGTCAAGTTATAATAGCAAAATTATTAACATACACAATTTATTTGTGGTACAAATAGCGCGGTGGGAAGGTTTCGGTGGTTTAGGTTACTAAGCAAGAACATTTTTTAAATTAAATATTTAACTGTTAACCCTTAGATTTAATTATATAGAAATTATCACTTCAAATTAAGTTTCTGTCTTTATCATTTTATTTTTTGTAATGAATTCCTCAAGTTATGGAAGGGGGGGTTATTACAAAATTAGAATATTTTGTATTGAGAAGAGTGAACAGTCGATCTAGAAAATTTATTGACATCAATAACCACATAAAATAAAAATAAAACAATTTCAGTTTTAGTTTACGTTAAAAGTTTTTACATTATTTCATTTCAAAATTACTTAAATTTTTATATTGGTCATTTTTGGCTTACATAGATACTAGCAATATCTATGAAGGTATATGAGAACTGTTAGTTCCAAGTTATTCCAATAGATCGTGTAAAATGTTTATAACTTGCATGGTTTTGTTGATATGTTGTTTCTTTAGGTAGGTTTAATTTAATTTGTAAAAATGTTTTGTTTAGTCATGAAATTAATCAGTGGTCATTTATAAATCATCAATTAAGTCATATAGTCTTTTATTTTCTAACTTTTTTCTGTTTTCTATAAATTATAGTAAAGTAGTTTTTATATTATAAAAAAAACATAATACTTCACTACAGCTAATCAACTAAGAAAACTATAGCTTATTAATAAGAAAAAATATATGTACCTATGTCATTCAATATTGTAATTTGTTGGGTCATTTACAACTTTCTTATAAAGTGAGATCCTACTTGAGGTTATCATAATGGTTAGAATCTCCATAAAGGATATTATAGGTTTATCATGAACAGACAGATATTAAACAAGATTTAAAACATTTAACACATTATAGTTTTTAAAAGTATATTTCATGAAGTTTAGGTTATTTATAATTTTTGTTATATAATCTGAGTGGATTAGGTAAATGAAAAATCACTTTTTTGAAACAAAATATATTTATTAACAAAACTTAAAGTATATATGTACACATATTTATAATCATATGATGCCACACACTAATAACTTACTTGTTTCACACCAACACATTCATTCAGTCTTATAACTTAGCTTTGATATCTCCCATTTTTCTACCGGCTTTTTTCAACAATCCTGTGAGTTTCATGGCCATTCCCATGTTTCCAGTGATTTTTATCTTTCCCTGAAAGTAAGCCTTCTGAGGATTAAGTTTACCAGATAGGAGGTCGACGACATCTTCATCAGCAATAATGAATGTTACGTCCGGCTTTTCTTTTCCATTAAAAGTAACACTGCCTTTACCAGTCGAAGCGTTTATAATCCAAAAAGCCTCTTTTCCTTCTTTGTTTTTGACTTTGAAACAATAGATACCTCTAGCCTTTTCGACGTTGCCTTCTTTATCTTCCTTGAGAAGGTTGTCCAATGTCTTGAAGACAGCTGAACATTTGAATGACGAAGGGTCTTCTGAAGTGCTTACCAATCTTATGGTAAGACCCGAATTAATGGGCTTGAGTAAACAAACGTCTGATGATCTCTCCATGGCGTCCAGCGTTCGACTGAGCTCGAGCTACGATAAACGATAATTTTATGTTAACGTAATCTAATCTCGATGACATGCGGATTCTCAAGGTGTTTCTTACTGGTTTTTCAACTAGGGTCAAATTCCTTTTATACTTAGTATATTCAACAATATAAAGACATATTAGGATGATAAATGATAATTTTATGACCTTGAAAAAACTGAAAAAGGTTTCGAGTATTTAGGCCGTCGATTTATTTCGATACATTATCAAAATGAACTAAGACGAATCAATCATGTTTATTATTGTTTTCATATTTAGATAATATATGAGAACAATAGATATTCGATTGCATAATAATTTTCTCTCTATCATTTATTTGTTTTTATGTTTATTCATCGTGACTCGATATTTATCTCCTATAAATATTTAATAATCATTTACTCTGAAACAAAAATAATTGTAAATGAAAAATTAAATACTTTGACTAATGTATAGAGGTCTAAATTAATTAACAGGAATTTATATAATAGTGAGTGGGAGAAGGGAACTCATCCCAAGGACAATTTCAATAATTGAGAATACACAATACAGACAGTAATAACTATACTTTTTAAATATTAGCACGGCTCTTAAAGACATATTATCAAATTAAGTGAAACCAATAAACTTTTTTTGTTGAATGACTTCAATTGAGTAGGTTAAAAGCTTAGAGGTACAAGTTACTATTTTTCAAATAATATCTTCACCATTACCGAATAGTACAAGAGCCGGGAAGAAAAAAAGGCAGTTATTTCACACCAATTTTTGATTACTTTAATGAAAACTATGTATAATTACTAGTCAACATTGATGATTCCGCCAGGTATTGGTAGAGGGAATAAAAAATGACGGCTATTTCAAAACCTTAAAAAAAAATTAAATTTCATTCGGAGCTATATATCTTTAAAACTACCAACACTAGAAAATCATAGAGAACAATATGTAAAGTAAATTTTTTGAAATATTAGCCCAAATAGAGCTATTTACATCCAATGGTTTTCGAGATATACCTTTTTAGAAAGCAACATTTCATAAAATGTACTGAAAGATGAGTAGTTAGTGAATTTATTTTGATAAATCTATATCTCAGGAACTATGTGTCGAATAGTCTGTTAGCACTCTAATTAAAGCTAGTTTAATGTACTATAAAGTAGTTTATTGCCTTTATCTTCATAGGAATAGTAATTTTCATGATATTACCTAAAATAAATTGATTTATAGTTGTTCGAACAATAAGTTTGATTTATGAAAAACTTCATTTCAGAAACCATAAGACGTACAGATGTCTGCCAGCACTCAAATTAAAGCTAGTTAAATTTACTATAAAATAGTTTATAACTTTTATCTTTGTAGGAGTAGTAGTTTTTATTATATTTGACAAAATAAATTCACAAACTGTTAATTTCATGTTGTTCGTGTAAAATGTTTGATTTTTTATAAACATAGATCTCTATGAGACGTACATATGTCTGCCAACACTCAAAATAAAGGAAATTTAACTAACTATAAAGTAGTTTATGACATGCAATTCCGAGGGAGTAGTAGTTTTTATAATATTCGCATATGAATATAAATTTGGCACTGACAATTTTTCCGAACAACTATAAATCAATTTATTTTTGCAAATATCATGCAAACTATTACTCCGAAGACAAACTTTATAGTTTTATTTGAGTGTTTACAGGCATCTGTAAGTCTAATGGTTTTTGTAATATAGATTTCTCAAAATAAATTCATTAACCACTGATCTTTCAGTACATTCTGTACAACATTTTTATGAAATGTTGCTACTTAAAAAGCTATCTCGAGAGCTATTGAATGTAAATTAAATTATTATGGCTCATATTTGAACAAAGTTACTCTATTTTAAGAGTAGTTCGTTGACGTTCTTTTAGGTTTTTTGATGTTGGTAGTTTCAAAGATATAAAGCTCCTAATGAAAATTTTTTTTTTATTTTGTTTTGAAACAGTCGCCATTTTTTATTTCTCTAACCTATACTTGGCAAAATCATCGATTCTGACTTGTAATTATACATAGTTTTAATTAAAGTAATAAAAAATTGATGTGAAATAACTGACTTTTTTTCATTTGCATTAGACGTTTTGGACATCACAGAACAGTGCAGCATCCTTAGTCAAATTTGTGCCCGGACATATCGATCGAATCGAATCGATAATCTGAATCCGATTTTGAAGAACTTTGTCCCATATAGATTAAAAATTACATATAGCCTATTCCTCCATAACCCCAAATAACTCATCCACACGCTAGTGCATGCACAAATTCATCAAATGTGTAAAAGGACCTTACGATGTCCCTTTGGCCCAAAGAAAAGAAAAACACGAGATCTTGATTTAATAAATAACGATCATATTTCGAAATTTTACTATTCTAATTTCTGGCACAATACATTTAGTTCTAAGAGATACAAATATAGTATATAAAAAATTAGAAGAAAGTTGGACGTCGATATTCGATTAAGTGTATATTTAAAAAGCAACTATATTGTTAATTTTTAAATAATGAATCGTTTGTTTTGTTTATGACAATCAATCTCCAATGATCTAAAAAAAGGATCAATTTAATCATATTACATTTTATTAATAAGATTTAATAACAAATTTGATTTAATTATACAACGATTTTGATTGCCGTCCAGAACGAAGTTAGTTTAAATCCGAAATTTTTATCAGTATTTCGAAAAGTACCGAAACTTTTCTGTAATTTATTCGCTATTTTTCGGTAACTAAGTCCTTTAGAATATAATTTAACTATCAATTTTTTTTTTTACAGAAATACTATGTTCACTTGTAATTATAAAGAACTAGTTACCGAAAAAGATAAGAAATAAGTTGTAGTAATAATACTTCTTTGACTGATTAAAAAAATATTTTCTTTACTTTTTTTTTATTTTGTAAATTTTAAATATTTTTTTTACAATTGTGTGTATTTATAAATATTTTATTAAATAGAAATATTTAAAAATAAAATTATTGATTTTTCAAAATGAAGCATAAAAAAATTAAGTGTCAATACTTCTTCGACCAACAGTGCAAATGGACCTTGACCTAACGGCTTACGTACTCACACACGCTGGCAAACGTTTCAGTATATAAGTTTGTTCTTATAGAAAATACAATAAACGGATTAGTTTAAGTTTTTGTTTATGATTTAAGATATTAAAATATACTAATGCTCAAGAAAACATAAATATATTCTTATTCTACTGATTTAATGAAAACAAATAACATCGCGTCTTGATTATATTAGTGAACTAGCATTTATTTTAGATTTTCAAGAATTCTTTTCCTTTTCTTATCGATTTTTTTTTTGTCAAGCGTTATCTTAACAAATAATATACCCTTATGAAGTTTATACTTGTTTAATATTAATCTAGAAAATCATATATCTAAATAGCTTTTAAATCAAAGCCAAAGTATTATTTAAACTTTTTTATACCATTGTTGGGCAAAAAATAGTTTAACTACAGATACAATATGTTAAGGTGAAATAACCGTTTGCTAAACAATGACAGATTCGCGCAGATGAATATTTGGACTTTCCGACTTAATTATAAAACTTCTCTAACGTTTGGAGTTAATAATTAACTCTTGTTCATGGTTGTATATTTTTAAAATTCTATTGATTCTGTGTAAATGCAAGTTTCAAACCTTGTTAATCAACTTCAGCAGTATATTTAACACTTAACAGAGCAAAAATATATTTTTATTAAGACATTATATGTCTAGGTAATTAAATTATATGTTGTACTATTTATAGGAATTTTCATCATTTACTATCTACTTTACTGATATTTACGTTTCCTTTTATTTAGCCTATCTTTTTTAAATTCTTTTTTGTTGCGAAAATCGAATGTAATAGCCGACAAAAATAAAAAAAACAGATATGCGTGTGAAGACCAACGTGTGTTTCTTCCTTTTTTTACCAACCATATATGAAAGTCTCAGATTTGTGGAAAGTGGCAAACGAGTAGATAATAAGTAAGAAATCAGAAAAGTTAAAATAAATCGATATGCGATCTTGAAATCGATAGAATTTTCTGAATTACAAATTTCCTTAGTGGATAATAAAAGCTGTTATTTAATAGATTGTCCTTGAGGATGGTCAGAAATAATGGAGTCTTTTAAGACTTAACTTGGAAACAAATTATTTTATTTAAGAAATAAACTGCTTCCAACTTGTCGCAAATAAAATGTGTCATTCTTAAGACGATTCAAAATAGAAAATAATGAAACAACTAACCTGTGTAATATGTGTAAGATTGAGCAGTGTAATTATTATTAATTTTTTTTTTTAGTCACGTCATTGTTGAAGAAATGTAGCCATATATAAACATTTTTATTGTACAAAATTATAAAAAAACTTATTCAGACACCTACTGTATTTCTGAATAAAATTAAGTTGAATTTTTTATTATATTCTTTGGCCTCCATCAATTTATTTTTATATTTTTACCTGATACTGAAACCAGAAGTGAAAAGTACTTAAAACAAATAATAAAATAACACGAAATTCTTAGATATGATGACTACTTGAAAGATAAAATTTATTGATAAATAATTTTTTGTCGTAATAACTTAAATATTCTGCATTGATATAAGATAGGTGGAAAATACACAGATCAACAATTATAGTGTATATTGTTAAGTTATAGCTCTTTTAAAGTATAAAAAAAATTTTATTGACTATTAAAATATAAAAAAGAGATCTCATTTTTATTTAATGCGTCCTGGACCGGCATTATAATATTGAAGTTGTTTGACAAAGTTCATTTATAAATGAAGTTTGACGAGAAATATAAAGAGGCCTCTACATGTTGGCCGAGCCATGGTTTTTGGTTGGCCTAGGCTCGTTGCGGTCATCAGGCAAACACCATATGTTAATATTTGTACTATTTCTTGTAAATAATTTAATTACAAAAGCTGTGTAATATTCAAAAATGTATTATTTGAATTAATAGATCATAAATAATAAAACCTATTGTTTCACTAAAAGTCGTCTTACACGCAGCACCTCTTGATGGTGTTTAATAAAGGAGTTGACTTAGCATAACGTGATTGACTTTAGAACGAATTTATTCTAGAGGAGTCATAATTATGAGAGATAGTTGACCGTGGATGACGTACGAGAAGATGGTTGGGGGTGCGGTCAAAGCCAAACACAAATAAGTTGGATAAACCTATTTTATTGTGCCAACGTTTCGGCTAGAGTTTCTAGCCTTCTTCAGGGCTAAAACCAGAACAAGATAACAACCACAGTAAGTATAGAAAATAAAAAAAGAAAGTATAAACAGAATAATAATATTAATATTAATAATATTTTGTAAAATTATTCATTTTATGTTATTCTGTTTATACTTTCTTTTTTATTTTCTATACTTATTGTGGTTGTTATCTTGTTCTGTTTTTAGCCCTGAAGAAGGCTAGAAACTCTAGCCGAAACGTTGGGACAATAAAAAAGGTTAATCCAACTTATTTGTGTTTCTCTTTGATCGCACCCCCAACCATCTTCTCCTCGTATTCTAGAGGAGATTTTCCTTCTTAGGCAGTAGTGAATTATTATATAAACTTTTGAAATTATGTATTCGCATATGCTTCACTCGGCCTTAACTGGATCTCTTCTCCTAACTATACCCATTTATATTTTCATTAATGTATTTTTTTCTGAAATAATATATTTAAAATAATGAGAAAATTGGGACAGTAGCTATTATTTCAGAAATAACTGCTTTATTCTTAGAAAATGGATGATTATTTCAAGAAATAAATACAGGTAGTTTGATTGAGATCATTTAATTAAACAACTGTTAGAAGGATTTGGGGGCAGGAATATGATAGGCCACATGATGAAAATTGTTTAGTGGAGCAGTTTCTACAATACTACAACCCATAACAGAAAGTTGGTTTGGAAATGACAAAAAAGTAAATTATTTGCTCAAAACTTTGTCAAACTGGATTGCAATTTGTAAGACAACCTCACGTAGCGACACCACTGTCTGCTGGCCTCTGCTGAAACTACGATGGCCGCAAAAACCGAGCCAACATGAAGCACCTAGCTGTCGCAACGTGAACTGCTACAGTCATCATACACACATTGTGTCGATATATTTATTATTTCTCGTAATTACTTTAATTGTGCAAATGAATAACAATTCCAGGTGTTGTAATATTCATAAATTACTAGAATCAATAAATATTACAACAGAATATTTTGATCCACTAAAAGCTAACATCTTACACTCAACATAGCTTAATGGCTTTTGATTGCTAAGAGAGTTGACTAAACACAAACCTGGCTAATCAAAGTGTGAATTTCCCCTTGGGGGAATTCTGTTCCTCGGTTCGCAGTGAGTATATACACATTCGATCTAGTGCTTTTTATGGATATGTGTATAGGACATTTATTTTACTCCGCCTTCGCTGGATCTATTCTCCTACTTATACCTTTTCTTTATTTCGTGAGCACCTACAGCTAGTTCCTGCAGAACATGCTACTCCCTTCATGACTGTAGGCAGTTTCCTACGGAGTGAAGTTTTCATCCTGCAAGGATTTGCGGCTATTTCCAGTAAAACTCACCCTGTCAATTCGTCCCTTAACCAGCACCCAACTTAATGAACACGCCACTGTCGTGGCCTAGGAATACCTGATATCTTCAATTCGGGTCACAACTAGCTAATTATACTCAACCATCACAATACTCATATTCATATTTCAGAAGAGCATAAGGTAAATGCTGCCATCTAAATATTGTTAGTTTAAAAAAAAAAATTCATATTCTTAAAAATGTTTAATCAAGCACAGTTCGGCTTGGATCCTTAGACTCAGGATTTGGGAAGACAACGTAAATTGTAAGGTCTTTTTTAACCTTAAATGTTAGTTCCTGATAAGGAAGTAGGAACAACGTTGTTCCTAAGCCGACGTGCCTTTCATCAGCCAAAATGGCTGATCCTCTGGTCACCAAAACAATCGAACACGAATACTTTTCTTCAATAGTGTAGGTCATTTCTTCTGGAACCTGTAAAGCAAACGATGAAAGATATATCAATTCTACAAATGAGTATTTTATTTCCACATAAAATATCCTTACGATCATTAACAATTTTTCAAGGAAACGTGAAAACTATATTTTTTATACCAATTGTCATATCTAACCAATTTTTCTTTGTTCAATTCATTAAAAAATTCTTCGTATTAGAGTAAAATGGAGAGAGTAATCTGCAAGAAAAAGTGAAGCCAAAAATGCGAGTCTCTAAATGAACTGCGGGGATATGGCATAGGAGTAGGGGAGGCATGAACCAATCACTAGTAATTTTCATTTTTATAGTTGAGGTTGCCCCCCTAGGAGTTATAAAATTCTCAATGATTTACAGAAATAGTTCTGTTTTTTTTTTTTTTTTTCGATTGACACTATAACTGTTGCAATAAACTTTAGCACTTTGATTATTAAGGACAGAAATTATCCTTACTAAACAAATCCCTAAAAAAAGTTATTGAAAAAAATGTCAAAGTTGCAAATTCTCGGAACTTAAAATAATTTTTTGGTCGAAATATTTTGGCCGATAACCAACAGTTCTGGTAGCCCTTTGAGAGCAATACTAATTATCATTGATAATCAAAGTGACAAAGTTTACAGAAAAAGTGTTATAGGGTTTCAAAATTTCACAAAAGTCGCCGGTATTTATATCTCAATGAATTTGTTTAGAACAGTTAGGCAGGCAAAAACAATTCACAAAAGCACTCCCAAAATACGACAAAAAAGCCTTTGAAAATTTTCATACAAAGAGGTTGTGAACATATAAAATTCTTTTGAGTTCTGGTTGCTCCCTTAGGAGTTCTTGAGTTCTCAATTATTTTAAGAGACATTTATTTTGTTTGAATACCCGGACAACAATTAAAAATACATGCGACTTTTGTGAAACTTTGGAACTTTTTTGCTATTAACTTTAGCACTTTGATTATGAAGGATATTTTGTTAGAACTCTTAGAGGGACTGGCAAAACTCTCAACAGAACTCTTAACAAACGGTTAAATTTTTTTAGATAATTTTGTACGAAGAGTTTGTGAACATTAAAAATTCTCCGAGTTCTGATAGCTCCCTTGTTCTCGAGTTCTCAATGATTTCAGCCAAAGAACTATTTTTGTCAATAATTGAGAACTCTAGAACTCTTAAGGTGGCAACTAGAAATTTTAAAAAGTTTAGAGGATTGGGGACCAACTTCACCGAGGTCAGTTTAAATTACAACGGGGGATATTTCCTTTCAAACTTAGCGTAAACTTTAGCTCAAAGGGAGTTGTCAACTTACATCTTTTCGGCTTCACTTTTTCTTTGCAGTAGAGTAGTCTCTTCTCCACCCTGTCTATATTTGGACACATATCATAAAATTATTAATTATTTTAATAATAATTTAACAGCATATAAATTTTAAAATTGATGTTTAAGGCTAATTTTGGAATAAAGAAAAATGAAAGGCTATATATTTTTTTATTTCGTTCCGGAAATAAAAAAAATATATATCTTTTAGAAAAAGAATTACTAAGCTTGTTGTTGAAACTATCAGTGAGCAACCAATTGCTGCGGTTCGTGAGAGTCTCCATCTTTTTCCTCACAACCCTGCTCGATTTCGTCTAACCTTGGTGAGAAGGTTAAAACCTACTTCTACAACAAACTTACGCGTCAATAGGAGTTACAACTATTGTTACAAAACTGCAAACCATGAGCCGTTTAGTTGAAAATCTTCACAACCTTAGAACTTTTAGGTTTACCATGATCCAGGGTTGTGATGAAAGCCAACTCGAACTGACGCTCATATGTTGGTATGTGGTTTCTCAATTGCCCCATATTGTGGAGGGCAATAAAATATAAATAAAATTCTTATTATGAAGCAACGGAATTATCAAAAACACATTTATTCTATTTGATTTTGATTTGAATGATTTTCAGCATTCTTAAAGTGCAAACGTTTTCATAGGTGAGAACATTTCGGAAAATAATTTTATTCTATTTATGTTTATATCTTATGTAATTTAAAAGTGTAATTAATTATAATTATCTATATGTGTATATAGTTGCTAAGGACTGTTATAGTTGCTAAGGCGTTACCTAGAGATGCACATAAAACAAAAACAATACGGGGAAGGAAAAAATATAGAGATAAAATAAACGTCATGAAAGAATAATAATAAAAATAAATAAATAATAATAATGATATAAAATGATAATAAATGAGCAAAGAAGTCAGGACAACCTACCTGTTCAAAGCAATCGGTTGAACAGAAAGAAACAATGAAGCGGAAGCGTGGAGGAGTGGTGAGGAGGTAGCCAGCAAACTGTTTAACGGCTTTATTTTGATTTCAAATACGTCGCGTATACAGGAAGTAGTGATAAAGATATGACGAAAAATGATAAGATAAAAATACAGAATGATACAGTACATAAGTTATTACATGATAATAATAACTAAGTAAAATTAGAATGACACATATCGTTACTAATAATAGGAGATTATACTGAAGAAAATAAAACAATATAGGATATAATAACAATAATTGTAAAAGAAGTAACTAATAAAAAGTAAAAGTAAATAAAGAGTAGTTTAAAAATAAATAAATAAAAAATAATTAAGAAAAATAATTAAACTATGATAACAACTGTAGTATTTATATATCGTGAAAATAATCATTTATCTACACTGATAATAGTAATAGTAAAGATAACAGGAGTAACATGAATAACATAAAGTGAAATAAAATAATTTAAAAATCGGAAGTGAAAGTTTACAAAATAAAATAAAAATATATATAAATGTACAAGGTGAGATGTTGAAAGAAGTACATAAAAAGATTAAAAATAAGTAATAAAGTATAGAAATAAGTGAAAAAATGTGATGGAATGTTAACCATATAGGAGATGATAATGATAAGTGAAATAAGTTAATAGAAACATGTGAAATAAAAGTTTACAAAAAACAAAAACAAAGTAAATGTGAAGTTAATAAAACATAGATGAATAAATATAAGTAAATGCAGCGATAGATAATATAAGTGAAAAAGAGATAACAAACAGGTGAAAAAACAAAAGTATAATAGAAAAATGTTTGGTGTAGATAATAAAATGAGTGTAAAATTATTTAGTCTTAATTAAGTTTAATATATGGTTGTATGTATGCGAGATACAGTTTTTATCGATTTTGTGGTTAACTGGAAGGGTTGTTTTTGGTTTATGTTCACCTCTTGTACTTTTTTAGCTTTATACTTTACGTATTTTTATAAAGAAATTTTACTCTTGCCATTGCTACTTGTTTTTATTCTTATCATTGAATATTTTCTTAGTATTTTTATCTTATCATTGTATATTTTTAGCCCTGATGAAGCCCTGCAAAGTGGAGCGAAACGTCGGAAAATAAATAGTTGTAAACTATTTTTGTTTCTCCTGATCATCTTCTTATATATCTAATTTTTCATTTTGAATTACATAATATATTGATATTTGATTTATATAGTTTGCTGTAATATAAGGGAGTGAACTCACGCATATCCGAGTGACTTGCATTTCTTTGGCAGGAGGAACAAAACTTGTGTGGAATATATCAACTACAATGGGTTCCAAAATTAAATGACTCACATAGCAGGGGCTAAAGTCTGCAATGTTGAGGAATTCATCTATGTCCTTAAACTTACAGGTAAGGCCACATCTTAAAATGTTTTGTGAGCTTGTCCCTACCTCAAGGCAATCTGGAATAGTACTTAATATCAATTATTTGGATTCAGTTATGAATAGAAATCTCTGTGGATACTCAGTGCAAAAATTAATAGGCAAAAAATGAGAAGAAGATGGTTGAAGGTGAGGTTTAAAACAACGCAAATAAGTAAAAACTTATTTATTAGTGCCAACTTTTTGGTCAGAATTTCAAGCCTTCATCACGGCTATAAAAAACAAACAAACAAGATTACAACTAATGAATAAAAGAATATACAGAAGAATAATGGGAACATAACAATATAAATATTTCAATTATCAATAATGTAAGTTATTTTCTAATCATTCTAAATACCCTTTTATTCATTGTTTGATATTTGTTCTTAGCCCTGACGAAAGCTTGAAATTCTGACCGAAACGTTGGCATAAGTTTTTACTTAATTGTGTTCTTCACTTACCACACCCCAAATCATCTCATTTGTATATATATCAATGGTCACCTATTAACTCATCATTAAGAAAATCAATTATGTGAGTGGCAAGATTTGTTAGTTTGATATATGTTAGGTATGAAATTTTATCATTTGCTCCTCCACCCCTTCCCCCCTCAAGAACATTTGATTAGTCTTTATTAATGTTTTTAATAATTAATGAAGATTTTTTAAAAATATTAATTATATTTGAACATATCCATTACCTCCATGAAGGTACGTATGAACAGTGCCTGACGGTAAGAAGATTGCTTGGCCTGGATTCAAAATGATATGGTTTAAAAATAAAGGTGCATAAACTCCGCAGTCATAAGAGAATTGTTCATAAAGTTTTTTTAAGACGAAATAATTAACGGACGATTTCATCTTACAATCTGAAAACATTTCACAATTTAAATAAATAAATAATTTACTTACAATAAATATGAAATGTAAATGGTCATAATAAAAAGTTATTTAATTAAAAAAAGTGATTTCCATGCCGATCTTGGAAGAGGTTGAGGTTGTATTCTTGGAACACAATAAGGTCAGTAGTCCATTCTTACGAACAAATTAGTCTCTGGACACAACGTCAAAAACACCTACTGCCGGTTGGTTAATACAGAATGATAAAACTACTTGAAATAGTTCTGGAAGTGAAGGTTACATCTATGGTTGTCACATTTTGAATCAGCTCCCACTGGCTCATTACAGGGATGCGCTGGTATCTCAAAGAGTTCTGCTCTACCCCTCACATGTTAGTGATAGAGTTGGCTCAGGGATCCTCAGGTAGATAGTATAAATATTGTAATAGTACTTTTTTCATTTATTATTATTCTTATTTTATTTTAGTATGAATGTGATCAGTTATCTCTATTACCTATTACCCAACAACATTATGATATCTATCAATAAATAAAATTTTGAAATAAAAAAAAAAAAAATGGATGATTTGAATTGTCTCTGTGATACGCTCAATGCAGTAATACCTTAAGAAAATGCTGGTGATGATGACATATGGAGGATTGTTTAATTCAGATATTAAATAATTTATCCCCGGGATAAAATGGTGGGGGATATTACCCGAATTAATAGTAATTTGTTGGTATGAATGGAGTGGACTGTATTTGAAGTAGATATGAAATAAATTATGCATGATAAACAAAGTGAAAATATAACCTCTTGATTAGTCTGTACACAATTGATGATATTTGGTTTAGGCATAAGTGTTGTACAATATAAGTTAGTAGTTAGTTAAATGAATTTTGATTTAGCCTATTGATTTAAATGGGGTTAGATGGAATAATGAAGATCTTGGAGGTTGATAGTTGTGATGTTCTATTGAGGTTTTAGTTGATCTTAAAGACTTGTTTATCTATTATGCTCACTTCCTTCTTTCATCCTGCCTGTTCCTCTGCATGATTGCTATGTGAAATTACCGCGAAATCGTTGATCACAGCCAGAAAATTATGTGGCTCCTGAGACTGTGTATATTCTTCTACCATCCAAGATGGCTACTCGAGTTTCATGCCACTAGCATCTTGAATTTCTATGCAAAATGTGATGGGGTGAGGGAGATCTTCAAACAAGGATGTTAACTAAAATAGTAAGTAACTAAAATCTAACAGACGGCCTCGACACGGTGTTTTTTTTTTTGTGTGTGTTATTAATAAAAGGAGATTGCAATTTGGGAGTCGAGACGATAAAAACTAGAATCCAGTGCGTCATCAAAGTCACACTTTAGTAACAACACTGATTAGATGTGAAGTAATAGAAATGGAATTAGAAGAGGAATTCATGATCTTTAGTATAACATGTTAAAGCGTGTTAGATGGAGAAATATTTCCTTCTTTTATAATGTTAAAACGATATAATATATGTAACATGTTTGAGAGCCTGTTACTAGATCTGCTAAATGGAAAATGACGTCACAAAACAGACCAGCTGAGCTCGTTACCGCTTTGTTTATTGTTGTGTTAGGTTACTTGCTCGTAGTTTGTGTTCGGATTGTTGAATGATGACTGCGGATTGAACAGCAATGACTGACAATATTAAAAATGTAATGACAATTGTCAATTAGCACAACTTGATTCTCTTCCTTATAAGTCAGAAGATCAACAAGGACTCAGGAGCCAAACTTTCACACAACTTCTACATTTCAAGTAGTAAGGTGTAATAAATTACTTTAATTAAAACTTAGAATTAAACAATAACATGAAGTTTTGGAATGAAAGGTAATTAAACAAGTTGCTCAAAAAATCAAAAAAAGAGCTCTTATGCATTTAACATGACTTTAAATGGGGCTGCTCACAATCCAATACTTATAACATTTAACATGGTAAAACATTTTACATTTAACACATCATTAATACCCCTAGTATCACATCTACAACACTGTTGGCACTGTATTTAAAATAATTCAGTGTCTTAATAATTGGTTTGATCCTAATAAGAGGGTGACCAGTATGGAGGAAATTGGTCCTCAAAACTTATGGGTGTGAGGAAAGTAAGATGAATTTAGGTAAAGGATATTGAGATGATAATTCCAAAATACATGTTCACCATGTTGATGATGAAACATTGACTGCGAGAGGCTTTCAAATAGGGAGTTTATGTCCATCCAAGATGTCTCTCTATTAGTTGTATTGATAATATAGAAAATAATTACACATTTATGGAGTAGCACAATTTTATACACATATGTACACGACAATAGTTGATTATCTTGTCTTCATTCAATGTTACCACTTCTTGAGCTTCAAATGTGTTGCTGATTGGG
>NW_027107689.1:153021-156780 GCF_000696795.3 Halyomorpha halys | reverse complement strand
TTTTTCATTTATTTATATTCTTATTTTATTTACTATTGCCCAAAACGGTGTGGGAGATTGTAATATCTATCAGTAAATAAATGTTTGGAGAAAAAAAGTTTTAGTTTACCTGCCTTTTCCATCCTTGCGAAAAATATGTCGAGAGACAGCTTGATTTCCTCATACGATGCCGACATTAAATAATAAAACATTCTTTTTAGATAGACGATGTCTTCTCTGATAAGATAGTCCTCAATTGTTGACAATGGGATTACAATCGACAGCTCTGGTACACCTATCGAGCAAAACAAATTTGCATAAATCATAATATTGCTATGTACTGTCTTGAGATTTAGTCGGGATGCCAGGATAATCGCTGATGGTAATTATCCAAAAAAATAAGTTAATTAATTAATTTATATTGAGTCCCGCAAAACTATTACCATAATTGGATTCCTTTCCAAAGGCTTGTTTGTGTTTACCAGTTAATCAGTTATTGAATATCTTTAAATATAATAAAATATTGTTACGAGGATACATTAGGGAGTGGTAAAAATTATACATAGGTATATGAAGTACAGAAAGGAACAATTCATCTATTTATACTTAACAATTCGGATAAAATTATTATATTACAATGACTTGGAGAAATGATTTAGATAGCTTGTTTGCCATAAAATATATTACAACTATTTACCAAAATCAGCGTATGTGGAAGATGTAGGTGGGATGGACTGGTTGTTATCTGTTCCTTCTCTTCGAATCCTGTCTTTCTTCCTCTCTCAAGCCTGGTCCGCTCTCATCTAAGTCTTCCTCTTCAATGCCTTTTTCCTGGTCTAGTTGTCCTACCCCTTTTCTCCCACTTACCTTTTGTGGCGTTACCTTATTTTTGAGTCTCATTCCTCATTGGCCATAGGTGACAGAACGCTCCCGAGGTAGGCCCCCTACCCCCCCCCCCCAGGCCCAGGCCCGAGAGTGGGTGAGAAAGTTTTGACATATCCAGGAAGGGCCTGCACCTGCTTAATTGGCTTCCGATCCTTTGTCAAAACCTGTCACCTACTAATCCTTTTGTGGTAACACTTAAGGGTTAGTCAATCTAATTTCCTCCGGGGAATCTAATTTTCGTTGGGACGCTGTAAAAGGTTCCTTGAAAGATATTCCACCAGGTATCGGGAGAGATGACGAAAAATCTTAATAATACCCAGGATTGTTAAAAGGTCAATACCTTGGTACAAGGTTTTACAGTTGGATCTTGTTGATCGGTTAGAATCTGGTCTAGGGATTCACTGTTATTTCATAGCAAATCCGCGAAATGAATTATGGGTACATTTAGTTCACTTAGCAACTAGCGCGCTATTGCAGGTTATATCGTACTATTCATGCACCTGCGCGTTACTTTTTAGCCTAGCCTTCTATTAGTTAATTATTAAATCTATTAGTATTGGTTACATGATTTATCTGGGTGGAAAATCAAAAGGGTATATTATGGTTTATGTTGTAGAGACACCGTTACCTGTTGGTTTATACCGTAAGTACTACAGCCGCCTAAACCACTGTGGTCCGGCATGATGCAACCTAGAGAAAAAAAAACCCCGTATATTAATTTTTGTACTATTCATTGTAAATGCCTTAATTGTGACATGTAACACCATTATAAGACATTGTGTTCAGGCCAGAGACTGAACCTAAGAGATTCTAGATTTAATTGGATTTGAATTTTGGTTGATTTGAAATTTGGCGCCATCTTCGAAGGCAGGGACAACTAGCCCTGGTAGGGATAATCCCTCAAAGTTAAAACCTGCAGATGCCACCAAGAACCGACCCCACTCTCTTACAAGCGCTAGAGGAAGGATGGCCAGGTAGACAGGACGAGTGTGGCAATGGCGGCACCCAGCACGGAGGCCGGCCCATCTCAGGAGATCCAACAGGTGACATATCCATATCGTGGTCCTGCCACTCATTTCAAGTAAGGGAGTATCTTACCTCTTTCATTAAAAACAAACGGTGACTCACATCATCAGCGTCTCATCTCAGCGATGGCACCAAAATTAGTCAAAATTGGATCTAACTCACTAACACTATTATTATTTTTTTTGGCTTACCAATTTCTCTACCAGCTGTGTTATTTTTGTTTTCCTCAATATATATTACTTTCTTATCAATAATTATGTTTTTTATAGATAAATTCCAAATTAAATTTATTGTTTATTTTTAATACATTTTCATGTTAAGGCAATGCCTGGGAGCAATTCTCTTCAGAGTAATACTGTCTCAGAGTAAGGCAATGCCGGGATTAAGTCCCCATTGGCATTGTCAGGGAGCAAGTCCCCTGAGACAGTATATAATTTTATTGTTCATTTTTAATAGCCAGTCTCAGTTAAGGGAATGCCTGGGAACAATTCCTCATTAGTCATTGCCAGGGACCAAGTCCCCTGAGACCATATAACACATTGCTATTTTTATTTAAAATGTTAAGCTCATAAAAATTATACGATGACCCGGGTAAGCGGAACCAGTCCTAATTTGTTAGTAGCCGGTAGTATTGGTAAGTTCACTTTTGAACCCCCACTGCCGCCACACATTGAATTATTTATTAATGTATCCTTTGAATAAATAAAGATTCCAATAGAATACGCTGATCCTCTGAAAGCTAATGTCTTACACGAAGTTCCTCTCGATGGCGTTTTTAGCTCAGAGACTAGACTAGGCCAAAGTTTCAAATTGACTGAAAAACGTATTATATATTTGTAATTGTAATTATATATAAATAAAGAGGATTTGAAAAAAAAAAAAAAAACTGAAAAACATTATTTTTATCAATAAAGAGGATTTTGAAAATAAATAAAAATACTGAAAAACGTTATACAACACGAGGAGGTCCCTCACCTCCGGATTTAAAAATAGTTCCATTCAGAATGGATATTTCATAATTAACAATAAACATTACAGGTAACTTTAAAATGCCAAAGGTAGTAAAAGGTAATACACAACACGATTTATTTCCTTTATCACAGTGAAGCACTCCCTAATTCACTGTTTCTTTCTGTTTTAGAGGGATCAGAAAAAAAAAAACAACTGAGAAACGCCTTTCCTCTCTTGTACCCTCTACCCCTCCCTAACTATGTTTTTCAACTACTGAGCGTTTATTATTTACTATTATCTTTCGTCTATGACTATTAGTTGTTTTATTTTTCTATTACTCTGTTTAATCATCATGAGAAGGCCCCTTACCTACAAATTTTTATTAATCGAATCCATACGTAACGGACACATCTAACACCAGCTAAGTATCTCACTGTACACCATGAAGTACCAATGGTAAAAAAAGGAGGTAACCAACTCGAATTATGTAACCATACATAATGCAACATATTAATTTCATGTTTTTCTGTTTTAGAGGGATCAGAAAAAAAAACTGAGAAAGACATCACACGGAGACTCATCAAGTTTTTTTATAAGGCTCCCTGCTTCCTTCAATCCTATCTTCCGACCTGTCACCTGCTATGTATCAAGGCATTAGCCATGATTTCAACAATATGTCGTTTATTAAGGTTTTTTGCTATCTGTACCCGATACCTGGTTAGGGCAGGAGTCTCTTACTGCGTCCCCGGATATGAAAACATCAATATTAAGTTTGTCACATTACCAGAGGCCCCTGAGAAAATTAGATTGGCTAACCTTTAAGTGTTCTAACAAAAATGATAGTTTGTGACGAGGGACCAGAATCAAATTAACCAGGTGCAGGCCCTTCCTGGAGAAGTCAAACTTTTTGTTACACAT
>NW_027107689.1:151748-152251 GCF_000696795.3 Halyomorpha halys | reverse complement strand
AATTAATTTATTTTTGGATAATTGCCTTCAGCGATTATCCTGGCATCCCAAGTAAATCAGCTACTAGAACATAGCACACCCCATCAACTGTGGGAGACGGCAGGGCAGAAAGGGCTCCAAGAACCCTATGAACACCACCCTTTAACTCCTTTCTTCTCTTGCACCCCCTCCTCCTCCCCTACTATTTTTCGACTTCTGACTTCTTTTATTATTTACTAATATCTTTCGGCTATACCTTTTAATTGTTTTATTTTCTCTCCTTTGTTTAATCATTTCGAGGAGGCCCCTCCAAATATTTCTAGTCGAATTCACATGGAACGGACATATCAAAACATCAGATAAGTATTTCAACGTATACCTTCAAGTAGCAAAGTTAGAAAAAGGTAGTATCCAATCTGAGTTATGTAACTGTAACAGCGAGCCAGCACGTAGTTCCGCGGAAACCCGACAGGGGCCAGCACTACAAGCGCCTAAGAAGCTGTACAATTGTATATAAGTTATTA
>NW_027107689.1:145860-146803 GCF_000696795.3 Halyomorpha halys | reverse complement strand
AAAAAAAAGCTCTAGACAGAGCACTGGGAGAGCACCAGTGGCTTACGCTCTACTCGAGATAGAGAGGTTTACTGCCGATCTGGTCTCTTAAGAGTTGTCTTTTGTTATGCTCACCCTAGACTATGGCCTATCTCCTCTCCCTTACTTCAGCAATCTTAGTCCGCCGGCTTCATCTCCGCAACTAGAACTGTTACTCTGCCTCAGACTCTCTCACCTAGACCTCCTCTACCTAGTCAGTGTCCAGGGCTCATCCCCTGGCACGGCCTTCCTTTCTTAACTATAATTGAATACGCCTTGTCGTGGGCCTTCTGTAAAGATATATCAGGCTGGAGAAATCGCCTAAGACCAGACAACCCTGACATAACCATACGTAATGCAACTTATTAGTTTAATACTTTTTTTCTGTTTTAGAGGGATCGGAAAAAAAAAAAAAATGAGAAAGCTTCTTCCGCTATTTTTTTTGTACAACTTTTATGATTTTTCGTCGACTAATGTGGGGTGAGGCACTTTTATTATGTAAGAGAAAACAATTAACAATTTATCCTTTAGGACACGGTCATGGGCGTATCCTGCGTGGTGCAGAAGAGGGCAGCTACCCTTCACCCCAGAAGTGAATTAATAATTTATTTAATAAAAATTAATTTTTTTTTTCAAGCAAATACTAATTATAATAATTCATAAAGAACCGCAAGAATTATGTATAATTTTCTTAAAATTTTGATTGCATTTCCCTTTTCCGTGATGAAATATCACAACCTGATTGAATATAGCTTGTACTCCCCTCCTCCCCCCCCCCAGTTTTGCTCCTGTCTACTACGCCCTTGGACGCAGTGATTATTTTCTCCAATATGATTACAATAATGACCTTAATCCAAGGACGTCTTTGCCCAGGAAACATCAGTCGTTGTTTATTTTGGTTTGTCTGTGAACTACTAATACATCA
>NW_027107689.1:144784-145130 GCF_000696795.3 Halyomorpha halys | reverse complement strand
TCGTTGTTTATTTTGGTTTGTCTGTGAACTACTAATACATCAGTCGTTGTTTATTTTGGTTTGTCTGTGAACTACTAATACATAAATAAATCCGAGTGACCAATATGGCCCATTTTCCCGACATTTAATTTTGAATCTCTTTTCTACAACGCAAGTACGTTAATTCCACACATTAGGCATAATGCTACAAATCGACTTTAAGATAGGATTATTCCTTAACATTTATGTTTATAAATAATAATTTTATCAATCTACTACAGTCTTAGTCCATAATTATTAATCAAATAATTTATATTTTCATTCCATTATTATGAATATTTCCAAATTTTTAGTTTATTATTTATTT
>NW_027107689.1:136728-144413 GCF_000696795.3 Halyomorpha halys | reverse complement strand
TATAGCCCTGATGAGGACCTGAAAATAGCTCTAGTAGAGCTTTCATTTTAGCAAATTTACTGTACTTTAAATGATGTTCTCTTAGATTTTCTATTGTTGTTGGTAGTTTTAAAGATATAGAGCTCCGAATGAAAAATTAATTATTTTTAACCTTTTTAAAAAGCCACCATTTTTTATTCCTCCTACCTATACTTGGCAGACTCATTTTGATCATCAATTTTGACTATTAATTATACACAGTTTTCATTAAAGTAATAAAAAATTGGAGTGAAATAACAAAAACTTTTTTCTCCTCTTGGGCTCTTGTACTAAACCTTCCTGACTACCAAACAACAAAGCAATCACCGCCTCCTCTAAATTCCAATCCCTATTAAATTTATTATATATATATAATTTAGGTGGTCTAGTAAATTAGGACAGCTGAATATCAAATGTTAGTTATATAGATTGTATGATGGTTATGTTTTGAGTTGACTAGTTAATTTTGGTTTATATAAAGTATATAGTTTATTATTATTGGCCAGAGCTGATATTTTCATTTTTTGTAAGTTATATGATTTATATTAATTAAAGCATGCTCAAATAAAGTGTATTTAATGAGTGGAAGTAAATTGCTTTTTTCATTTCGTAATAGATATTGAAACTAAAGGTAATAGCCACTCACCTGATACAAATGAGGTGATTTGATTCCTTGGCCTAAAGCCAGCCATCACTTCAAGATACTTGAGCGCAATTACTAATTTCGGCTTGTGTTCCTTACTACTGAACCTTCCTGGGCATGCAGAATGCAGTCTCTCGGCATGCACCTGCAACTCGTCTTTTCAGTTTTGCCCCTACTGGCAGGAAGAACTGACAAATTAACACATTACCTGATGAGGATGACACCCCAACGCCATCCCGTTCTCAAGACATATAATCTTGATTTGAAATGGTAAAACATTTTTAAAGAACTCGCTGTATTTCCCAATGATACCTGGACTTTTTTCAATAAATGTATGAAGAGGTTCCTTGGATGGTTCTAGAACGGTTGGCCGTTCCGAAGCGTTGTCGCTGAAAATGAGAGTGGAGTAAGGAATGTCCTCACTAAGGAGATTTCTTTTCCTCCTATGCCAGTAATACACTCCTGCCATACTTTTGCTACCGCGTTTTCCCCACTCGTTACAAGACAGCCGGCCACTCAATTCCATAACTCGGGATTTTATTTTAAACTACAAAAGGTTCTCGAGAATATTTTTGTTGGATATTCTTTCATCATATGTTTATTATCAACAGGTAATATTTTTCAATCTTATGACCATTGAAATCGTTACGGCTGTCTTATTCACTATAACATCAACTTCCAATAATTTATCTTGCATTGGATGATAATGGAGTAATAACCTCCTTAGATAACGGAAGTTATATTATCTGATAATATGTGCAGCGATGTTTGTTGTGTATTAAATACGAAGGTTTGATTGTCATGTTCTTCAGACTAAAGCACTATTGAGGGTTAATATTGAGATAAATTTAAAATTGAACAGGTGATTAGATTGACAACTATAATGATTACATGGAATTACAAGAAAAAAAAAGAAAGAAAGATAACAGAAAATTTAGGTATAATGCATCCAAGATGAGTTTCCATGTATGTAAAGGGAGGGGAGAGATGCGCAGTGGCAAACATTCTCCCGCCAATCCCTACTCTTCTCTCCACTGGGTCTGTTCCAACAACCACTTCTAAATGTAGAAAGCGTACACAGCACGTGTTTTCCTTCCCAAATCCTGTACTGCGCATGCTCCATACAGCTCAGAAGTGGTTGTTGGAACAGATTTACTCAGTTGAACTACCATTCCTAACCTTTCCTTTACTCTCTCGACCTATTTATGCAACTTTACAAATAAAAATTCCTCGTATCAATGTTTCAAAACTATTTTTTTTATATCGCTAGATTGTAAGTTTACCATGTCAAATAAACTGGATAGAGGGAAAATTATCCACTCCCAAACCAAAACTTAGTTATAAACATATTTAAATTCATGAAAACAAAGGCTGAGAGTGGTCGAATCCATGTTTCCTCTGTTTCGAAAATCCATAAATCACTGCATTTATCATACGTTAGTCCCATTCTAGGACCAAATATACTGCATTTTAAACTATTAAAATTATGAAAATTGTTCCACTGTTTCACAGCAAATTTAGACTTTTTTTAAAAATTTATTTAATGTAATTTATAACTGTACAAAATAATACAATAAGTAAATATGTTGTATGTTTCATATGCACTTGAAAATCTTGGGAAGGAACCACCTATCGGTGGTACTTCAAACATTAATTTAAATTAGAAGGTCCCGTGCCCATCTTATTTTCAGACGCCTCGGAGGATTATCAGGGATTGTTAAGGATGAAAGATTAAGAATTAATGGGTTAGGGTGGGTAAGGAGTTTGGAATGAAAAGACGCGTATCTGTTTTGGGCCAATTCTGCAACGAATGGGATGTTAAGGTCTTTGAGAATGAGTTTATTTGTAACGTAATAAGGAGCATCAAGGATTTTGGATTGTAAGGATTGGATGCGGGAGGAATTTGATGCTTTGGTGGAGCCCCAGAGCTCAATTCCTTATGTCCAAATTGGTCTGATTATCGTAGTGTATACTAATTTTTTGTAGTGAATGGGAAGTTTAGAGCGTTTGTCAAGTAAGTGTTTTAGCAATCGGAATGTATTCCAAGTACCTATCTAATCCCAAACTGGTTGGACGTTACCTCTAGTTTCGGACTGCCTCTTGGTTTGTTCCCGGTATGAGAGATTTGTTATCGTGTGGAGAGGAGAAGGAGCTAGAGTGGGAATGGGTTCGCGAGTTTCCTTTCCCTACTGGCATACTTATCTTATATGCACTATACATAAGTAGTATTGAAGAAAATACATGTAATATTATGAAAATATTGAAACCGTATATAACAATATACAGAGAAAATAATAATATTAAGCTAAAGAATGAAAAAACAAAAATAATATAGATGTGAGAATCAACTAAATAAATAGATGAACGCAATTGGAAATTATTTTATTATAGTATTTATTTATTAATTATTTTATTATATTTATATTTTTCTTTTCATGAACTGGCCAACAAGGACCACGCGATATCATTTTTGATTCATCCTCACACCTTCCGCCTCTCTACTCCAAACCCATTCATCCTCCTTGACTTCTCCTCCCCCAGTTCCTCAGTTCATTTTCTCCTCTTGGTCTTAACTTCTTTCCCACAAGAACCCCAAGCTCTTTTAGTTTCTTACCAAAATGCTCTAGATCCAAGCAGTCTTCATCCGTTATTTTTAGTCTACCCAGTTCCTCCTTCACTTGTTTTACATATCTCCATATACTTTTATAGCTGCAGACTGAAAATTTTCTTATTTATTCTCTTATTTTTCATTCCAACCATGTGCCCGTAAAATCTGTCTCCTGGTCCTGATGACTATTTCCAGGGCCCCATTTCATAATAAAGTACAAACTAATACTGTTAGTCTTGCCGATTTACTTAATACAATTACACTGACTTGTACTTTAGTTCTTTCCTATTATGAAAAAAATAAGTATTAGTGTAACTACCACACTAGTTTCTATACTTGTACTATGAACCTATACTACTAGCTTTCATTATGAAACAGGGCCCTGGTCTTCCAAATTCATATATACTTCCTCATTGGATTTTCTCCTATACCCCTCCCTTTTGCGTTATTTTGGGTCCGTGAATCCTCCTCAGAATTTTCCTCTCAATCTTCAGGATCCTCCCCATGCTCGGAAGGCTGTCTGTTTCCATACCACACAGTATCAATGGCCTTACTGCTGTATTGCAGTGTCTTATATTTGCATTGGGGGGAGGGGAATTTTATCCTTAGTTGTATCCTTATCGAATTTATCCGACGAAAACTTGAATAAACATATATTTTTGTATTGTATTATTATTATTAAAATATAAAGAAAAACGTATATGTTATTAATTACATATGTAAGTAGAATAACAAATTAAAGAAGTAGACATAAAGTTATATAAGCTAAGAGTAATAAGTAATATAAATAACAGTAATAAGATGTTGTGAACATAATTAATAAACTGGGTGAGTAAAAAAAAGGAATAAGAAAAGAGAGGAAAGATATGTAGAGAGACGTATCTACTAGAAGGAGGGTGAACGCCAAGTATGCAAATATTTGAGAATAATACCTTTAAACTCATTATTCCTTTACCGATTACCATCCTTCCGGGATTTAAGGGGTATTAAGACCTCTTGTCCGGGTTTG
Organism: Halyomorpha halys; assembly: GCF_000696795.3. NCBI lineage: Eukaryota > Metazoa > Arthropoda > Insecta > Hemiptera > Pentatomidae > Halyomorpha > Halyomorpha halys. The sequence continues at coordinate 140,135 of NW_027107689.1, read as the reverse complement.
TAGATTGACTCTCAAATCACCATCTGTCCAAGTAAACTAACTCTATTGTATTGTTTGGGATCTTCTGGTATTAGTGCATCTCGTTAATACTAACTATTGATAGGTCATGAATAAAAAAGTATTCTTTTTCCACCACAATTTGTTTAATATTTAAAAAAGGTTTCCATATTCTCCTTCTGGAGCGTCTGGGTTCGGGTATACCTTATAGATCGTAATTTCTTTTCTCACCTTGAATGTTATCGGTTGATAAGGGAGTACGAACAAGGTTGTTCCTAACTTGATTATTCTAGAATCTTCTAACATAGCTGAACCTCTTGTTACCAGAATTATCGAACACGAATCCTGTCCTTTTATGGTGTAGTCATAATCCGCTGGGACCTGCAAAGCAACTTATGTATTTTACAGGTGAATGCAGAGAAGTTTGATGAAATATGTCTTATTAGAAGGCCATTGGCTTGGCCATATAATGAGGATGAGCGAGGAAAGAGTGGCTCATAAGCTGTACAGTTACGTTCCGGATGGTGTGCGGCAACGTGGTAGGCTGAAGGGCCGATGGGGGGATGCTGTGAGGCGGGATCTGCGACAACTGAGGATACCAGTTACCCTTACAGAATATACAGAAATATGGTTGGCGGTCGTTAGCAGGCCAAGTGCAGCTTCATGCGCCTTTTGTTAGAGTAAAAGAAAAAGAAGGGCATTTGATGTTTCATCATAATATATATATATTTTAAAGTATGATTATTTTCAAAAATCGAATAAGGATGTTGCATGTCATGATGAAACATCAAATGCCCTTCTTTTTCTTTTACTCTAACAAAAGGCGCATGAAGCTGCACTTGGCCTGCTAACGACAGCCAACCATATATATATATGAAAGGAAATGGTCAAATCTATGTCCAATTTTGAATTACTGAACCTATTTTTCAAAATGTTCCCTGTTGTTTTGGCAAGGTTTGAAGATAATCCGAACGAAATCCCGAAGTTACGAACGAAATTGAGCATTTTTGGTTTATAGCTCGGAACGTAAGATTTTTTTCATGGTTATTGCTCACCAATCGATTCGTCTCTTTCCGAAGAATAAGAAAAAACTATTATTGATTCTATTGAGCCAAATTATGTTTATAAAAAATTATAAAAACATAATGCTGGGCGTAAAGTAGGTTAACAAATCTTTTTTTAGAAAAGAGCATTTCATATTCATTTTTAGTGTCGTCTCAAACTATCAAATACCATTTTTCAAAGCATTTAACAATTAACATGACTTTAAATAGGGTTGCTCATAATCCTATACTTATAACATTTAACATGGTAAAACTTTATAAATTTAACAAAACACCATGAATACCCCTATTATAGATTGGTTAAGCCATTATGGATTATTAGGTATTTTAAAAAAACGATTAAAAAAAGACCGATGTAGGGTTAAGCTTTTGGACTAAAAAATTTCATTTTCAGATTTTTTCGGTCCGTCCGCATAAATCTGAAACTAAGAGTGTACGACTATAAGAACTGGTAACTTAGAAAGCAGAATCGAGAGATTTGAACGGAAAGTGTTCCGTACAATTACAGGAGCGATCTGGGATCAGAGTCTTAACAAATGGAGAAGAGAACAGTGAACTGCTTGCAGAGACTGGTCAGTCAATATAGGATTCATGATAGGAAGGCAATGAGGTCAGGATGGGCGGGACAATCCATCAGGACGCATTTCCACAACAATGAATGCGAGTATAGTAGGCAAGAGACCATGTGGCAGATGACAAAATCAACCAAGATGCTAGAGAGCTACAAGCAACAAACTGGTAAGCAGTAGCCCAAGATAGGAAGGCGTGGAGAAGGCTGATTCGGGCGACCAAAGAGCTCCAAGGTCTGTAGAGCCAACCGACAAAGCCAACTATAAATTCAACTTTTGTTGTAGAATTTTTATCAATCATTTGTTAATTTAATTACCTAAGGATACAATGTCTTTATAAACTTATATTTAACCGCTAAAGTTATTTGACAAGATTAGAAACAAAGTATTATATTTACAGGGAATATATAGAATTTCATTTCTAAACTTGAGTTCGTAAACCTTCGTCTTGCCCTACAATATCCTTTAATAATACCCCACTTATTCCTGTTGAGCAGATCCGTTACTTAGGACTAATTATGGACAAACGACTGACATGGAATCCTCATACAAGACTGAAAAGACAGGAAACTGGTCGTCGATTCCGACTATTACAACATTTACTAGACAAACGGTCCAAACTTCCAATCTATTACAAAAGACTGATCTACATCACTATTATAAGGCTTATCTGGACATACGGAATTGAGCTATGGGGCTCCACTAAACCATCTAATTCCTCTCGAATCCAATCCTTACAGCCCAAAATCCTTAATGCTCCTTACTTTGTCAGAAATCAAATCATCCATCAGGACCTCAATGTCCCCTATGTTGCCGATTTGGCCAGAAACAGATACCAATCCTTCTATAATAACCACCCAAACCAACTCGTTTCTAACCTGGCTTCTCCTTCACTACCTAATAATCCTCCTAGGCGTCTGAAAAGAAGATGGCCTCGAGATCTTCTCCTTTAGAAGTGTTTTTGGAGTTCAATCAATGGGTAGAGTCTCCACATGTTTGTATCATGTCATAATATCACTTACAGCAAATTCACTTGATGTGTATATATGTAAATAACAATAAATAAATTATAAAAAAAAAAAAAAAAAAGAAAAAAAAGTTAGTAATGGAAATCGAGTGTTGGTGAGACTCTTTAATTATTTTAAAACACGAATATTTATCTGTTGATGTCTTAAACAATGCTAGCTGAGCACGTTTGTTTTTGTGTGTTTATGTAGCACAAGCGTTGTTTGATTTGTACCCAAAAACAGATACTGGCGCATTCATCTTGTACCAGCCAGTCCGAATATCGCATCCACAAGCTTGCACATGCGTAAATGTATGAACGTACCTTTAAACTTATCTTTCAGTTATTTAAAACAGCGATTACATCATTCCAAATTTCCAGTTTAATATAATAGATTTAACTCACATTTATTTTAAAGACTCCAAATTCTTTTGCCGGAGGTGTGAAAGAGGTCACATACTCGTCAATAATGGTGGGTCGATAAGTCAGAGATTCGAAAGTGCTCGACGAAAAATCGGAGATAGTCAGGAATTCATCGACGTCCTTATACAAATTTGTGAGGCCGACTCTTACTATGTTCTCAGAGCATGTCGATATTTCAATGCAATCTGGAATGATAATTACTCACTATTAACTAATTTTCACACCAACATTACGATAATTACAGATTCACTAAGTTCGATAAAAGCTTTAGATTCTATGTATCCAGAACATCCGATAATTTCCTGCATCCATTTTCACTTAAAAGCTCTACACAACATGGGTATGTCA
>NW_027107689.1:132270-136228 GCF_000696795.3 Halyomorpha halys | reverse complement strand
AAGAAAAAAAAAAAAATAAATAAAAATAAAAAATAAATAAAATTTAACGAATATTAGCAAAATTAAATAAAATATAAATGGCGTTGATGACCAATGAAGTTTGGCGCCACTAAAGAACCAAACAAACAACCAAACTAATTTTCAGGCTTTGATTTCTATCATTATTATTATTGCACTATCGATTATGTGTTTAGATAGATTAATTCTTTTAGTTTTACTCTAACCACCGAAACCCATTAGATTCTAACCTTGTTTTATTTTCTACAACTGAAAATCCTACGAGGTGCCTGAAAATAAGATCGCCTCCAGTCTTTCTAATGCAGAAATGTTATTGGAGTAATACCATTTATCACAGTACATACAATTGTAGATTTCAATAAATAAAATATTAATCTATTTAATGTTCAATAATAAAAGCCGTGTGGAATGTCCAGAACCAGCATCGCCATTAGAATCAGCATGAAGTTTGAATATAAAAGACGTTTTTGGTGAAGCAAAAGAAAATTATTAAGAAGTCATAATTTATCACTATTTCGCTCAAAACAAACCTTTATGTATCTCAAATCATGTGCCACGCCTTTTTACAATTTTAGCCACTTTTTGAATATTGCTCAATTTAACTATCATGCAGGCAATGATAATATAAGGAACGCCACTGACTGTGACTTGCCTTGAGCACTTATTGTATATATTTTTATATTTATAGGTGTTACTCAATATTTTTCCATAGGAGGGTACCAAAAAAAATAAAATAAAAATAAGGCTCCTCTTCCCGTTTTAAATAAATGTTAAAACAGTTATATTTTTATTGGTCCATATAGGATCGTTGCTAAATGGAGGTTTCTGTGGGGAAGGATTGCCTTCTAATATTTTTGTGTAAAGATCTCCTCTGGTTCTTATTCATCCTTCTATTTTCAGTCCGCTGGTGTTCCTCAAGGTAGTATCCGCGGTCTCATCCTCTACACCGTCTATACAGCTAACATCCCAACCAATCCTAACACTATCCTCACCACGTATGCCGATGACACATGTGTGCTTGCAGTTATAAATAATAACCCTTTAATTGCATCCCAAACTCTCCATTCCCAAATCACAGCCCTCGAAGAATAGTAATTGGAGGATTAAAATAAATCCCAACTAATCCCATCAGGTCTCCTTTACTGTTCGTCGTAAACTCTTTTCTTAAATTCTTCTAACTTAATTTTTTTTTTTTTTATAAAGAGTCTTATTTCACGCTAGTTCCCTATTAGTCACCTCTATATTCTATCCTTTCGTAGGACCTGGCGGGTAACTTCCCGCCGGGCCTACATACCTCCTTCATATATAGAATAGTACCCGATAGAACGAAGTTACATTCCTGCATGACCCAGATTCTGGCTCCATCCGGGCTTGCTTAGATCTTCGTACCTACAGGAATAGTACCCCGTAGGTCGAGGTTACCATCCTTATAGAAATTACGGCTGTCATCTCGTAAATACCATCATATCTATTCATCTTAACATTATTGAGCACGCAATGTCGAAGCCTTCTGGTTAGGAGTACCTATCAATTATCATTTGGAGTCAGATTTAACAAAATCACCTCGGCAATATATCAAAAATAAAACAACATAACGTGTCTCAGGCTTTACCTCCAAAGAGGTACGTATGCACAGTTCCTGATGGTAGAAAAATTGCATTCCCTGGTTCCACAGTAAAATTGTTGAAAAATAATGGAGCGTAGATTCCGCAGTCATAAGGGTATTGATCGTGAAGTCGTGCCAATACGCTGTAAAGAGCCGACTCTCTTTCCGTTTCATCTAAAAAAAAAGAAAAAAATCATTCGATCTAACTTGATGTTAGATAAAATTTACTTCATAATTCTAATAAAGGTCAATGAGAATCTTATAAATATTAGGGGTATTCATGATCTTTAGTCAAACGAGTTAAAGCGTGATCAATGGAAAACCAATGTTAAATGGAGAAATATTTCCTTCTTTTACCATGTTAAAACGAGATAACATATAACATGTTAGAGTCTGTTAAATGGTGAATGACGTCACGCAACAGACTAGCTGAGCTCGTCACCATTTTGTTAGTTATCTTAGGTTACTTGCTCGTAGTTTGCGTTTTGATTGTGTTAGTATTGTTTTGGATGTTTTTATAACTAGATCTATAATAATATAAGACAATAATAGTAGTGTAATAACATTTGTCAAATAGTTTATCTTAATTCTGTTCCTCACAAGTTAGAACAAGAAGGCACTCTGTGGCCAAACTTCCACTTATCCTTCAATTTAGGCATGTTGTAATAAGTTACTTTAATAGAAACTTATAAGTAAACAATAACATGAAGTTTCGGAAAGGAAAGGTTATAAAACAAGTTGCTTAGAAAATCCGCCAGGAGCTCTCATGCATTTATCATTTAACATAACTTTAAATAGCGCTGCTCACGATTAATACATTTAATATGGTAAGAAATTAGAAGTTTTAAATATTTATGAATTTTTTAAAAAATAGGTAACTAAACATAAGCTTATTAATAATAAATATGACTCTCTAATGATTGACTTTTTCATAGGGTTTTAACTTACAATTAATGACCTGGGCAGAATAAATTTTAAATTTTGATGTGAGGTGAGAATTTGTATTGAAGGTATGTTATATTATTAGTGATAATGTTGTTGTTATAAATGCTACAAATGAATATATAATATAAGCTGTTAAATATTTAGATTGTCCTTGAGGATGGCCGAAGTGGCCGAAACGTTGGACTGTTGATGAATAAAAAGTGTTGAGACTATACGAGGATACAATTTTTGATTTATTTAATAAATGGTAAAACATTTTACATTTAATGCAACATCATGAATTTCCCTATTATTTTAAAATTCTGTTGTGACTGTTAAAAGTTTTTTTTTCGTCCATTACAATAGAAATGGCTGAACTCATTTTTGAAGCAATATCAACGTTGCATCGACTATATTAAATCCAAATGGTGGAGAGTGATAAATGTCGGTACTTCGTCCACTTCTCATAGAACAGTGGCTAGACCGTATAAACCGAACTTTTTAGAGTTAAAAATAGTTTTTATCAGTATTAAAGATTTATTCCCAATCTTAAGACCAAATTGAGGACGTAATAAAAATTTATTTTATGTATAGTGCGTCTAAGATGAGTTTGCCCGTGGATAAGGGGCGAAGAGAAATGCTTATTAGGAAACGTTCTACCACCACTCTTTCGTCTTCTCTCTTCTAGGTCTGTTCCTTTTACCACACTTTCGTAGGTCTGTCGTTCCGTCTCCGAATTCTCCAGGAGGAAAAAGAGTATATTTTTTTAATACAAATTTCTGTTTCACTCCTTATCGTATGTATTGTTTCAATTTATGTTACCACACCATATAATAAAATATCTTTAAATGTTTAATTTTAACTAAATACAGTAATTTATAACAAACTATCAATAGTGCTCGTTAAACCTATATACATCCTCAAATATAGCATAGCGAAGCATTTCTAGATCAGCTAGTATATTAATAAATAAGGAGATCTAAAGGCATAAATTCTTCAAACGAGGTTATCCTTACACAAGTGATAACAAGTAGATTACAAACAATGCCAATTTTCTCCTACCTCTATTCCACAAAAGATGACAAATCTATTGAATGTTTTTGTTATAACATATAAATTATTTAGTCGGATGCGCCTACTACTAGAGCAAAACAGCGACATTATTCCCTTTATATTTCATAATACTTTATATCGATTTTTTTACTAAATATGAGACTTGGTTTTTATTATTACTGTCGTATTTTGGTAATACCTCTTACAAAATATATTGTTCTAACATTATAGTTTATTTATTTAAGTGTTTCTACCACAAGGGCCATTTACACTGAATTTACAAAGTTACAAAGTGAGAAAGTTAAAAATTAACACACCCCTCAACACCACCGGAAGCTATCAAAGAAGAACTTACGG
>NW_027107689.1:124122-128590 GCF_000696795.3 Halyomorpha halys | reverse complement strand
AAAAAAAAAAAAAAAAAATTAACAATTACTATTACAAATTACATTACATTACAATTCACAATTACAATTACTATTACAAGTTACATTACGTTACAATTTACAAATTTACAATTACAATTAGTTAGACTATATGTGATCATAAATATTAATGATTTTTAAAAAGTGAAAAAGTTTTGTTATTGTTGTGGGATCTTCGCTCAACATCTGTAAATCAGAAGAGAACCGATGTGGTTCGTGAGCGATACATTCAGTGAGAATGTGCCTAACGGTAAGATCGTTTCCACAGTAGCGACACATCGGTGCATTTTCTTTTTTCATGAGATGACCGTGGGTGAGTCGAGTATGGCCTATCCGAAGACATTATAGTTTAAACCTATGTTAACTATACCTGCCGTACGCATCCTTGTAAAAAAAATGTCCAAGGAAAGTTTCATTTCCTGATATGTTGCTGACATCAAGAAGTACAACATCCGCTTAAGATGCACCACTTTTCCACAGTGAAGATAATCTTGAATGTTCGAGTAAGGGATGACTATTGAGAGCTCTGGTATAGCTATCGATAAAAAAACATTATGAACCCTCAAAGTAGTAAAGAAACTTATGTTAATATTGAAAATAACCTAATTACACGATAATTTTTTTTAGTTAGGCTTTAGGATAAAAATAAATTCCAATAAATCCCACCAAATCACATTTACCCTTCGACATAAATCTTCCGTCTTGCCCCACAGTATCTTTTAATAATAACCCACTTATTCCTGTTGAGCAGATCCGTTACTTAGGACTAAATCTGGACAAACGACTGACATGGAATCCTCATACAAGACTGAAAAGACAGGAAACTGCTCGTCGATTCTGACTATTACAACATTTACTAGACAAACGGTCCAAACTTCCAATCCATTACAAAAGACTGATTTACATCACTATTATAAGGCCTATCTAGACATACGGAATTGAGCTATGGGGCTCCACTAAACCATCTAATTCCTCTCGAATCCAATCCTTATAGTAAAAAATCTTTCGTAAAATCCTTAATACTCAAATCAAATCATCTATCAGGACCTCAATGTTCCCTATGTTGCCGATTTGGTCAGAACCAGATACCAATCCTTCCATGATAAACTTCCCAACCACCCAAACCAACTCGTTTCTAATCTGGCTTCTCCTTCACTACCTAATAATCCTCCTAGGCGTCTGAAAAGAAGATGGCCTCGAGATCTTCTCCTTTAGAACTGTTTTTGGAGTTCTATCAATGGGTAGATTCTCCACATGTTTGTATCATGTCATAATATCACTTACAGCAAATTTACTTGATGTGTATATATGTTTACAGTTGTAAATAACAATAAAAAAAAAAAAGTTAGGCTTTGCCTAGGGGACATGGTCCGAGTTGTCCTATTATCGACCTTATATGTGGTGTTATTAGTCATATATAGTGTTATAGATGTTATATTAATATCTATATATTATAGATAATACATCCTATTATCAACCTTATACTTATCACTTACTACAGACACTTAAGACAGGAGAATGAATATTCGGCGATACAGAAAACAAATGCACGAGTTCCACAAGGTAGCTTACTGGATTCCACTCTATACTTTTTTTTCCATAACCTCTTTTATATTTGTTTAATACATATATACATATTACTGGGAAATGATATATGTATTCCCCTGAAATATTGTCTTGTGACATTATAAGGTTGGTTGGAGGATCCTATTAAAAACATGTAGCTAACTCCTGTGGATTATTGGAACGGGGAAGGACGTTTCGCTGGTTAAAAGGTGGCTCTCCACTCTATAGGTATTCACTTGTAGCTTTTTTTAACTTCTCAAACAGACAATTATAGCGAGTAGGTTGGTCGATTTACGACATGTCACAATCTCACTAGAGAAGATCATAACACAAAAAAAAGGCAATCCTTCCTGGCTGGACCCGCCCACTATGACCCCCAGAGAGCGGCGGTCCTATACCACTTGTGAAATATTTGCTTTGAACGGGAAGAGGAACCTTAAGTTAAATCGAGCAATATTTAAAAAGCGCCTGAAAATAACCTACCTGCTAGCATACTCATCCTCTTCTCGACCTGCGTCAGTGGCTAGGACTCAGTCGATCGTTACTTCCTAAGGAAAATATTGAATAGGCCTTTTCGAGGCCATTCTGTAGTGCTGCCATCAGGCCGGAGTGCCGTTCAAAACCAACTAACCTCACTCACTCATAAGACAGCCTCGACAAACCAATGGACAAGGTGGAGGGAAAAGATATAAGTGGTTAATAGAAAAACAAATCCTAGCTGACTTTCCAAGAAGAGAAGCAGTAGCCTGACAGGTTGGCTCAGGGTCCTACATGTTTACTTTGTAACTACAGCAGAATAAATGGAGGCCATCTTGAGACATGTCCTGCTGTAACCCAATTGAGAAATAAAACATTTGCCAATGAGCATTTGAAAAAAATCGAATTTTTATCGGGCAGCAATCGAGCAAGACATCGAATAGTCGAACGACTTTGGCATAAGAAAAAAAATGTTTTTCCTACTCGATTATCTTGGTTCAACTATTAGTCTCTTTATATGGTTTATTTTTAAAGATATGATTCTCACCAGACAAAAAAGAGAAAATTTCTTCTTTGTTCCTTAATCCTGCCAATGTTTCAAGACTGTAATTCACGATCACTAATTTCGGTTTATGTTCATCACTGAGGTATCTTTCTGGGTCCATTCTGTTCAACCTTACTGCATGTTCCTACAATCCTAGTTTTAATTTCTGGCATTACTGGTACAACTATTGCATTTAAATCTTACCTTTGGAGGATGGCTTACTAATGGCATGGCTCTCCTCAGAGACAGCAACCTGACTTGGAATGGTAAATGATTGTTATAATCTTTAGCACATTCTATCCCCAGGACTTGAGGTGTGTCTCTTATGAACAACCACAAGGCTAAATATTTCGATGCTATGGTTGTTGGGGTCTGTTCTTCCGATTTGTTGCCACTAAAGATAACAGCGGAGTAACAGATGTCATCCTTGAGGAGATTTCTTCTCTTGGAATGCCAGTAATAGATTCCAGCTTTACTTCTTGTACCAATTGCACCCCAGTCATCTAATGCTAATTCACCCCATAGTTCCAGCATAATTGGGGATTTTCATTTAAAATTATATATAAACAAAATCCACGAGGATATTTTATTTTCAAATTAATGTTTCACATGTTATTCTGTTATTTAATTAATTGTTCACATGTTAATTTTTACTTTCCTGTGCTACAAGGCGATAACAGTATTGCAATAGGGTTACATTTTTTTTGTGCAGTTTTCAACGAATCTAAGCAATTCAGAGCCTCCTCAGTCCAAAAATAAAAATTAAAATCTGTCATTGGTGTGTTCGACCACGATTAAGGGTCGGTTGCACCAATCAACGGTCAAACTTACAGCTTTATAATTTAGATTTGTCTAAAGGTCCTTCTACAAGTTTGTCAAACTACAGAAAATTCGCCCATGCGGATGCTATTGTGTTATAAATAAGTGTGTTATATAAGTGTATAATTATATACAAGTGTTTTAAAAATAACACAGTTAGTGGGTTGGTTGATACAAGTTGGTTTGAATTTGTGGCCGACTTGAGTGTCAGTTTTTTGGCACAAATCAAAGGCCGCGTGTGCTGCATCCACACGTTGGTGATCAGTTAGCATTGTTTTATTACTGCCAATAGATGAATATTTGTGCTCTTTGTGTTTTAATTAATTACAGACTCATCCTAATCCTTTGGTTCAATCGTTATCTAGTTCCACACATCCCTACACCCCACCTAGAAGGTTGAAACGGCAATGACCAAGAGAGTTATTGTAAAATGGAAAATTAGAGTTCTTGCAGTGGACAGATGCTGCACTCAAGTTGAGTGTTTGCGGCTTTAGCGCACTTACTCAGCCTCCACTGGCTCATTACTAGTGACACGGTGAGAGGAATGCGCTGGGATCTCAAAGAGCTCTGCTATACCTCTCATACATGGGGGTGAAATTGGTTCCACGGATCCTCACTCTATAGTGTAAATGTTGCATGTGTGCAGAGTGCAAATGTGACTGGAAATTATTTTATTTATTTATTTTGATTATTTTTCTATTATATTTATTTATTATTTCTTGTACATAGTTCGATTATTTCTTTATCCTTCTGTTTGTATATATTTAGAGAGAGATTTTATTTATTTGCTATGAATTTTTTACTTTTTTTATATTTATTTATTTTTATTCTTATGTTATTTTATTTTAGCATGAATGTAATCGGTTATCACTATTACTTATTGTCCAACAGTGTTGTGAAAAATTGTATTATTTATCAATAAATAAAATATATCGAGTTAATTAATTAAAGAATTTCCCCAACCTTCTGATTCAATTATAAACTTTCATTTAAGATTATGAGAGATAGTTGACCGTGGATGATGAATGAGGAGAAGATGGTTGG
>NW_027107689.1:113525-122352 GCF_000696795.3 Halyomorpha halys | reverse complement strand
AAAATATTTGTGCTCTCTGTATTTTAATTAATTAAAGAGTTTCCCCCTTCTTCGAATTCAAGAATTAACACCGGTTTAAAAAAGTATATTTTAAAATTAAATCTATCTCTTTGTTTTAAATGGTTTTAATTAACTTTAGCTGTTTATTTGTGATTACATAGCGCAAGTATGTGTTTATAAAGACATTTAATGTCTAGATAATTAAATAAACAAATTCGTGATAAAAAGTCAAGAACAAAAGTTGAATTTATCGGTTATGTTGAACTGTTTCAATGAATTGTTATCATCTACGTATATATACGTTTTCTTTAATTTCGCCTATCTTTAGTGTGTTCATTTTTATGATGTAAATAGAATTTATTAGCCGAAAAAAGTCAAAAGAACAGCCAAGCGTGTAGATACTGAGGTTTGTTGTTTTCTTTGTTTACCAAACATTTGTACACGTTTTGGATTTTGGATTGGAATTGGAGGCAAGTGACAGACGATTAGATCCAGCATAAGAGTTTAGTAAAACTTCTGTAACTTAGCAACCAGTTTCTGGTCTACAGTTTTGTCAACCAGGCTACCAAATTTACCTAAAACTGAGACGTTCTCGAAAATTCAAATCAAATATTGTTTTGGTTGAACTTCATAATTATTACGTTTTTCCTTTTCATACATTATGAAAGAATAAATATAAGAATTTTTAATCAATAATCATAATTTATTGGAACAAATAATGAAATCTTTCTTTCATTAAGCAACTAATTCCAGGGGTGCCTATTCTCCAACCGATTTTAATTATTGATTATTTTAACCGACTAATACCCATCACATGCTCTTGAAAAATCGTTATAACTGGAACTGTATGATTGTTACATTCCAGATTGTATTATTGCGCTAGCTCTGGTGTGATAATCGATAGTACAAGTAATGTCAGTGAAGCAACTACCACGTTAACTGTCACATGTACATTTTGACAGCGAACTATCGTACACCTCCTGTTATTGCAAAGTGTTAGCCACTACCATGGTGTAACTATTTTATAGTTACAGTTATAGTACAAGAGCCCAAGAGGAGAAAAAAGGCAGTTATCTCAACCCAATTTTTTATTACTTTAATGAAAACTATGTATAGTTAATAGTCAAAATTGAATTGTCTGCCAAGCATAGGTAGGGGGAATAAAAAATGGCGGCTGTTTCAAAGCCATAAAAAAATAAAATTTTCATTCGGAGCTCTATATTTCAAAAAGTAATAACAACACAAGAAAACCTAAGAGAACGTCATTTAAAGAGCCCTAATAGAGTTATTTACGTTAAATAGTTGTCGAGATATAGCTTTTTAAAAAGCAACATTTCATAAAAATGTTGTTTGGAACGTTCTGAAAGATCAGTAGTTAGAGAATTTATTTTGAAAAATCTATATCTCAAAAACCATTTGACGTACAGATGTCTATTAGTACTCAAATTAAAGCTAGATTAATGAGCTATAAAGTATTTTATGATGTTTATCTTCGTAGGAGTAATAGTTTACATGAAATTTGCTAAAATAAATTGATTTAAAGCTGTTCGAACAAAATTCATTTGTCAAATTTATATTCACATGTGAATATCATAAAAACTACTACTCCTACGAAGATAAGTGTCATAAACTACTTTATAGTAAGTTAAATTTCCTTTATTTTGAGTATTGACAGACATATGTGCGTCTTATGGATCTAGAGATATATTTTTTCACAAATCCAACATTTTATATGAACAACTAGAAATTAACATTTTGTGAGTTTATTTTGTCAAATATCATAAAACCTACTACTCCTACAAAGATAAACATAATTAACTATTTTGTAGTAAATTTAACTAGCTTTAATTTGAGCGCTAGTAAACATCTGTACATCCAATGGTTTCTGAAATGAAGTTTTTCATAAATCTAACTTATTGTCCGAACAACTATAAATCAATTTATTTTAGTAAATATCATGAAAACCACTATTCCTGTGAAGGTAAAGGTAATAAACTTATTTATAGTCCATTAAACTAGCTTTAATTTGATTGCTAATAGACATATGTACGTCTTGTAGTTTCTGAGATATAGATTTCTCAAAACAAATTAGCTAATTACTAATCTTTCAGAAGATTTTTAAGAAATTTTGCTTTTTAAAAAGTTATATCTCGAGAACTATTAGACGTAAATAGCTCTTTTAAGGCTTATATTTCAGAAAATTTACTCTTCTTTAAATAATGTTCTTTTAGATTTTCTAGTGTTGTTGGTAGTTTTAAGATATAGATATAGCTCCGAATGTAAAATTAATGTTTTTTTAAAGGTTTTGAAACAGCCACCATTTTTTATTCCCCCTACCTATACTTAGCAGACTCATCAATTGCGACTAATAATTATACATAATTTTCATTAAAGTAATAAAAAATTGTGGTGAGATAACTACCATTTTTTCTTCCCGACTCTTGTAGTATTATGACAGCATTCAATGTGACAGTGTTAATGTCGTAACAGTAATGTCACACTTGGTCTGGCGTGATCGTTTATAGTGTAAGTAGTGTCAGTTGACTAACTGTCGCTTTAACTGCCACGTTTAACTGTTATACGTATACGCCTTGACAGTGAACCTTTACAACATATCAATCTTAGCAAATGTGATAAACATTGTTCCTATATATTTGCCCTAAAACTTAAATATATCAGGGCCGGGACACAAAAACAAATTTGCCCAAGAACTTAAAACTGTATCAACCTCGTACCCCAAAAATAATCAGCCCAGAGGCCCAGAAATGATTCCAACCCTGGCTCCAAATATAAATCCGATCCGGGTCCCACAAACAGTCTCTAATGTTATATTCATCCCTCTCCTCAAAAATTAATCAATCCTGGGCCCCAAAAAGAAATATGTCATGGACCCCAAATGGTCTAGGTACACCTTTGTCCTAAAAATCAATATCTAAGTAAAAATAATAAATTGTTAGTAATAGAAAAAAGTCTCTAATGATTAACTAAAAAAACTAGTTAAAGACCTATATATAACGTAAATCCATTATATCCGAATACCCCACGATTACCTGATAAGGTGAAATATACCCGTAAATGAGTAGCACGGATTGTTAACTACTTAACCGTAACTTTGCTCTGAATCTCAATTTAAGTATTATTAAATTTTACCGCCACATTTAAAGGTTAACTTTTCTCGTGCAACGGATAATTAATAGGTTTACTTGAGATTTCACTTACCATAGTTTAAACTGGGATGGTGCAACCTACCCTAATTCTTGAACAAGTGAATTAATTGTATTTTTTTTCTAGTTCCAAAGGGCTAGAACAATTTTGCTTAAAAATCCAAAAATTTCTATTGAAGCCTTGACATTTTGGATATAACATAAATCCTTAACAGGGAAAAAATATGAAGAATAGATAGAACTTCATTTCCGCATAACTAGTAAAGTATACATGAGGGTTCACCCTTAACTTCCAGTTAATTTTATTTTTTAATTTGTTGAAATATTTTTTGTATAAATATTATGATTGATTTTAAATAATGATAAAGTAATTTATAATTTTAATATTAATGATTGTATAACATTTATTTTGTTATTAAATAATGGGAGTTACCAGAACCCCCCCCCCCCTGTTTAGGTTTATGTTTAATTAAATTGTAGTTGATCCTGTGAGTGAATGCTTTGACTTTTTCAACTTAAATACATTTTATGTAAATTATACGTGAGATTTATTGAAAGATAGTTCAGTTCTCTACAAAATAAAAACGAAAATTGGATCATTATACTTAACTTTGTAATAATGTTTAAAGTATCCATTTTAAAAGTACTTTTTTTAGGTTTCCATGGATACTTATGTAGCGACACTGCTATCTTCTGATCTTACTGTAGCCACTACAGCCACCAAAACCGTGATGATTAGAAACATATATTTATATTTGTACTATTTCTTGTAAATAATTTAATTTCATATATGTATTGGTAATTGGTCTGGGAAACTAGTCAGGTAAATGGGCTTATTGGCTTTTCTTGGGACCGCTAAGAAATAAATATTAACTGCCTCAGGTGGGAATCGAACCCACAACGTTCCTAAACCCACACGGCCGTCACGCCCTTTCATACGTGTGATATATTGTAAAATTCATATATTGTTAGAATCAATAAATATTACAATAGAAACTTCTGATCCACTAAAAGCAAGCGTCTTACTCGTAGCATTTCTCGATGGCGTTTAATAGCCCAGAGAGTTTACTAAGCACAAATTAGCAGATCTGAGTACGAATATTCCCGTCAGGGAATTCTCCTCCTCAGGTGACCGTGAGTCAAAATATACATAATTGATCTGTACATCTAGTGCTATTTTCGGAAATGCGTATTGGATTTTTTTTTACTCTTCCATCTCTGGATCTCTTGTCCTTTCTAAACCTCATCTCCCTTTCATAAGAACCTACAATTAGTTGTAGTAGGACTTGCTATTCCCTTCACAAGCGATAGGTTGGTTCCCTACGGAGTGACGTTTCCATCCTGCGTGGATTTAGGACTAGTTCCTGTAAGACTCATCCTATCACATACTTCCTTAACACGCATTGCGAGGTTTTCTGAGATAGAGTACCTCACATCATAAATCCAATTTATACTCAGAGCTAATTAATCATTAGACAACCACCACGATATTTATTTAATTATCATTATTTTCGAAAACTACATATCTCTCGGATATAATATATTATGGATACATGAAAAACAAAAATTAGACCTCTATTAGCGAAGATATGGTAAACAATTTTTGCATTGAATTTCGAAGCCAAATTGAAAGAAATTTGCATGAATGGGCACTTTAGATATTTTTCAGGTATATGGCGAACTATTATTGAATAGTTATAATTTAAAAAAATTATAACCTCGTTGTAATTTTATGGTTTGATAAGGTTGTTGCCTCTCTTAGTGTTATTATTGATAAGGATAATGTAGTTTATTGAATAACATTTGGTCCTTTCAATGTTACCTAGTAATAAATTGTTGTTAATTTAGTTGTTGAGTTTTATTTTGAAACTTATTTTACTAAATACCGATACGGACATAGCTGAAGGGACTTTAGAAGATAATTTTGTGAAAGGGTGTTTTGAAAGAGTGTTGGGAGGTTTGATCGTAACACATTTTACAACTGTTACTGATATTTGTGTATATGAAATAAAACTGTAGAGTAATGGAAGGGAAGAAACCATGTGTTTGTTTTTTTGGCTACTATGCCACTAACATTACCTTATTCAACAAATTAAAAATTAGTTAAATGGAGCTTAGAGGTTATGTGCAAACCTTTAAAACCGGACAGTTGAGCGAAAAAAGTATCGTTGCGAATTTGCACTGGGTCCCAAAAAACAAGACAAGAAAAATAGGTGAAACTTCAAACAAAAATTACGCAGAACTATGGATAGGTACCCATCCTAGTGGAGAAGCAACTTTGCGAAAAACAAAGATAAAATTGTCGAAATTCATCTCAAAGCATCCGCACGTCTTAGGAATAAGCAGTTATCAATTCGACAATTTACCTTTTCTGTTAAAGGTTTTATCAGTTGGAAGTCCAACGCCAATAAAGATTCATCCGAGTGAAGTACTTTTAATATTTTGACTTATTACAACAAGGTAAGGAAAATATTTTCTTTATGATATCAATTTGAACTCTTTGTTCAGCGCTTGGCACCGATATTACACGACAAAAATCCCATTGGTCACCCAGATACCTTGCATCAACCTGTGATAGTCGTCCCATTGACCGACTTTGAGGTTTTCGTAGGATTTAGGCCAAAAAATGAAATAATTTTTTTTTTAAAAGGTAAGTTGCCTTATTGGTAATTTACCTATTATTATTGATATACAATGTATAAATCGTCATTCATTATAAATTCCCTTATTAGTCGAGTATCGTAAGTTTAAAAAAAAAAACTCAACAACTAAATTAACAACAATTTATTGCTGGGTAACATTAAATGAACCAAATGGTATTCAATAGGCTACATTATCCGTATCAATACTAACACTAAAAGAGGCAACAACCTTATTGTATAGATGCACAGTGGCAAATGTTCTCCTCCCTCTCTCCCCCCCCCACTCTTCTCTCCACTAGGTCTCTTCAAACAACCACTTCTGACTGTTCGGAGCATGCGTAGTACGTGTTTTTCCTCCCAAATCCTGTACTGCACTTGTTCCATGCAGTTTTGGATAGGCAGAAGTGTTTGTTGGAACAGACCTACTCAGTTGACTGGACTACCTTTCACAACCTTTCCTTTCCTCTCTTCGACCTACTATTACAACTTTACAAGTATAAATTCCTCGTATTAGTGTTTCAAAACTATTTTTCATTAATATCGCTTGATTGTAAGTTTACCATTTCAAGTAAACTGGGTAGAGGAAAAACTATCCACTCTCAAACCAAAGCGTAATTATGAACACAGAGGCTGAGAATGATCCAATCCATGTTTCCTCTTTACCAGGTTATGAAAATCCATAAATTACTGCCTTTATCATAAGTTAATCTCATTCTAGCACCAAATATACTGTATTTTAAAACCTTAAAATTAAGAAAATTGTTGCACCACTGTTAACTACCACTAACTGTTTCACATCAAATATAACTTAAAAAGAGATAGTTGTTTTCTGACCACAATTATTATGAAATCTCAAAAATGCTACGTTCTGAAGTAGCATGACAGAGCTGTCACTATATTTGTCTACAGCGTATAACTAGAATCAACAAGAAACAGTCCCAGTCTAAGATGAAGGATAACCTAAAGAAACTAGTAACCTCCCGTATTCGTAACTTAGGAAACCGAGAATAGAGGGGGATAAATATGTTCCAAGTACCTACCAAGGAGGGGTTTATTATCGTGAGGAGGGTGGAGCTAGGGTGGAGAGTACGCGACTTATCTCTTGGCTCCACTATATCATTGGTGAGTATAGATTGCATACCGAGTAATAATTATGCTGTGTTTTGGGCATTCTGTAGCATTCCAGTACAGATATATAACGCTTGTGATATGTAATATTTAGTGCAATTAAAGATTTTGAACTGTTATGGACCTTCATGCCCAAAAGATAAAAGTTACTCTATTTAACAAAACGGATATTCATTTTTAACAATGGACTTAGGCCCTACTTATAAGTAAGTTATACTTATTTGTGTAACAATGCGGAAAACAGGTAGAGGAGAGAGAGTTACCAACAAAGAAGGAAGATAGATTGAAGGAAACTCATAAGCGAAAAATGCTGCCTCAAGAAAATAACTTGAATTTTTTAGTCCGATCCCTCTAAAACAGAATAAAAAATTATAAATTGGTGGTTGCTATACGTATTGAAAAGACATAAACCAGATTGAGTATTGCCTTTATCTACCTTGATACTTTAGAGTTACAGAGCATTTCTTACTTCATTGTGTGAAATTGTTCATTCTAAATAGACCAACAAGAAAAAATCCAGGCATGAGGGACTAGGTGCAGGACCTCCTAAAAACCTTTAAGTTCGAAGTTCGAAGTTCGAAGTACGTTCGGCCGGTCTCGGATAGGTAACGCCGCTGCAACCTCATAGTAAAGATTTTAATAGAATCTTCTGATCCACTAAAAGCTAACGTCTTACACGCAGCATCTCTTGAGGGCATTTAATAGCCCCAGAGAAATGAATTACTACTAAAAAACTTGGTAATATAAGGAACAAACCATCCGTTCAGGGAATTATCCACTGTAGGAGGCATTGAGTAACAATATACATTGTTGATCAGTAGGTTCTAGTGCTATTTTTGGAAAGATATATTGTCTAGAACTGTCCTCTTAACCAAACCTTTGATTCATTTTGTAAGCCTACAGCTACTTCCTGTAGGAATTACTATCTCCTTCACAACTGTAGGATAAAGGCTGCAGAGTACAGTTTCCTTTCTGCAATTACCTATGGCTAGTTCCCGTAGGACTTGCTGTCCTCTTCATGATTCCCTACGGAGTAAAGTTTTCATCCTTCAAGAATTTACGCCTAGCTCCCGTAAGACTCAACCTGTCAATTCATTAATTCGTCTTCCATTTTTGCTATCTAACTTCATGTTGAAATTGGCATAAACCTCCCCTTTCTAATAACTAACACAAGTATTTTTTTCTAATACCTAACAGCTAACTTAATATCAGCTAAAAAAAAAATTGTTTATTGTTTTTGTTTTATTTCTCTCTTACCTGTTTCAAATCCCCCTTTTTCTGACACCAATTGTTGCGTGTTACCTGAGCCTAGGAACAAACCGCACAGAACTGAAACAAAAATTATTTTATTTTATGCAAAGTAACCTCAATATTCACGAGTCTACTTTTTCCATACTCGTAGGAAAAAAAAAAAAGAAGTAAAAGTTCCCGTAGGGACCGATCAAATCGATCGGTTATCTATGGTTTCTCTACCGAACGAGATAACCTCGGTACATTACAATCACCGTTATCCCAGTAGATAATTTAATTGTTGAACTTAGTACGAATAAAATAAAGAAATAAACTGAGCCCCCAACAAACGACAGTACAATTATCTCGTAATTGGTGCCTAAGAGAAAGTCTAAATTTGTCTTTTCTAGAATCTTCACTACAAGTTTCAAGTTTATAAATCAACCAGGCATAATTATAACATGATGATATGTCCATCTTCACACCTCCTCGGGCAAAAAAATACATTCGTTGTAGGGGCTATAGTCTTTTTTTTACAAAAAAGGAGAAATAAGAGAGATGAAGAATAAACAAAACCTCACTATTATATTATCTTAAACACTTACATTAATGGTTACAGAATAATCTCAATATTAA
Source organism: Halyomorpha halys (assembly GCF_000696795.3). Lineage (NCBI taxonomy): Eukaryota > Metazoa > Arthropoda > Insecta > Hemiptera > Pentatomidae > Halyomorpha > Halyomorpha halys. The sequence goes on along the minus strand of NW_027107689.1, from coordinate 113,552 downwards.
CAGAAAGAGTCCCTCACAACTCTGAAG
>NW_027107689.1:105605-107675 GCF_000696795.3 Halyomorpha halys | reverse complement strand
TATTATCTTAAACACTTACATTAATGGTTACAGAATAATCTCAATATTAACAGAAAGAGTCCCTCACAACTCTGAAGTCAAATTACAACTAATATAACTTTCAGCGAACTAAGATAATTAATTATACGCACTCTCACTTTTATTAACACTGTTCTCGACAAACACAAAAAAACCTTCCCTCCTCTCGCTTCTCAGTGTTGCCCACGCAGTGTTGCCATCTCACATTCGTAAACAAACATTTGACAAGCTATAATCGATTCTGCTATCAAAAGCAACCATCATATATATATATACATCGTTTGAAGCCCAAAGATAATCAAAGTTGTAGAACGTCGCTAAAGAAGTTCCATTTCAATATATAAGAAAGATTTTGTGGTTCAAGAAATTTTGTTTTGAAACTTATTCCATTTACTTTTTCATTCAACTTATTGCAGATGTCCCAGAACTGAATGAACTTATCAAACCAAAATTCCTGGAAGATTTCGTTAGAACAGAGAAATCATTTTATCTAAAAAAAATTTTCGAATGTTACATGAACACTGAGGAGAGAAAATTGACTGAAGTGATGAACAAATTTTTTACCAGGTTGGAAACAGCAGGTAATTAGGCATAGCATATTAAGGAACCAAGACAGGGTCAGTTGGAATTCTAGACAATGTTAGATAAAAATGGACGATCAGATATTAATGTTAAGACCACACCCTTTTTCAATTTCAGGCGCTTTTTCAATAATGCTCGATTAATCTATCTTAAAGTTTCCCTCTTCCCGTTTTAAGGTAATATTTCGAAAGTGATATGGGACCGTCTTAGTGGGGTGAGTCCGGCCGTTAAGGATTGCCTTATTTATGTGCCATGATCTCCTCTTGTGAAATTGTGACATCTATTACATCGACCAACCTACTCGATTGCTTGATTTAACTATCTAATCCTCTCTGCTTCCTGGGATATTTTACTGGGATCTTAATGATATTTTACGTCATTTGTAAAATAAAATCGAAAAATGTTATCTGTCACTGTTATGGTCACCGTTAGAAAGAAAAAAATATTTTTTATTTTTCTAGATATACAGATTTTTTATACAAGTACGAATACATAAATATATGAACAATAATATTGTATGTATTCGTATATATGTACGTACATGTACACTTGTATATACTTGTGGTATATTGTTCTAGGAACCAAGTTCCCACAGGCAGAAACAGTGTGTTTTTCGTGAATCAGCCGTCATAGTCGATTTTTTTATGACTGCTATTAAAATCTTTTTGCAGGCTATTCAGCCCAGGTCAATTAATTTAGTCAAATCTATTTTGGCATTCAAATTTAAAACTTTTAATTAGAGTTTAAATTAACACTATTATCACTCACTTATCAAACAATATTATTTAACCTGAAGGTTAAATATTAATATTAATATTTTAACATATTAAGTTTTCGGAGGTGCTGAAAATTAAGATTAAATCAATCTCATGATCGCATTCTGAATCGATTTATTTTAACTTTCCCAATATGTTGGAAATTCTAAAATTTAAAATAAATTGACACACAAGCCCACAATCATAATATAGATTTTTTTCCATTTTGAGCATCTCCAAAAACATATATGGGGACCCCTAAGTGTTAGAAACCCGAAAAGTTAAAATAAATCGATACACAAACGCACGATCATAAAATCTTTTTTTTTTTTAATTTTCAGGGCCTCCGAAATCTTATTAAAAAAGGGTGTAATTTTTTAGGGTCACTAATTCTGACAACTGTTTAGCTATTAGGTTTTGTCCCTTTTTTTATTTTATTTTTATACCAGATCGGCCTGGTGGGCCTTACATGGTTGATATAACTTATATTATATATTTTTTTTATCAGTTGATTATGAGGTGGTATAGTCATACAAATGACACCCCTAACTATATAAAATGTTCTTATTAAAAGAAAAAAAATAATAATAAAATAAATAGATAAGAATAATGATTCTTAATAAAAGAGGAAAGTAAAATTAATAACAAAAAATAATGATATTGGTACACTTAAATAAAACAAACAATTGTCTTCTAATAGTAAAAAGAAACAAGT
>NW_027107689.1:88201-105215 GCF_000696795.3 Halyomorpha halys | reverse complement strand
ACTTCATGAACCGTTTTTTGATATAATCCTCTATTGACTCCATTTTTTGACTACCTTAGTTAAATAAATATTAGCTAGCTAATGCCCAACTTTGCCCATATTCCTCTGTCTTAACCTTGCAATTTGATCATCCATCATTGGTTTTACTGTCATTCCTACTGTTTTTTTAGTTTCTTCAAGTTTATGGTCTTTTGAATAATTTGCTATTTTACAGATTGTGATACGAGAGACAGACATCTCTTAGAGTTTATTGAAAAATTAAATAAAATATTTCCCTACGATCATGGAGTTTTTATGATATTCTTTTTAAATCACTTTACTTTGAAAAAAGATGAAGCAATTTATATTCGGCCATTGATTCCATATTCATTTTTATATGGTGGTAAGTATTAAAATATTGTTTAGAATTTCTTAATATAGTAGTTTTACATTCCTTTGTTAACTTGCAGAGTGATATTTCGTTGATTCTTGGAATCCGAAGTCTAAAGTACTGCTTAAGTTGGCTTCGTCAAGACTGTCCTCGAACCGGCGTAGGTATGAACAGACCAACGATTAACCTGGAATCCTCACACCAGACTGAAAAGACAGGAAACTGCACGTCGATTTCGACTATTACAACACTTACTAGACAAACGGTCTAAACTTCCAACACATTACAAAAGACTGATCTACATGACTGTAATAAGGCCAATCTGGACATAATGGAGTTGAGCTTTGGGGCTCCGCTAAACCTTCGAATTCCTCTCGTATTCAATCTTTACAATCCAAATTCCTTCGTAAAATCCTCAATGCTCCTTACTTTGTCACAAATAAAATCATACAAAAAGACCTTAATGTTCCCTACGTAACCGATCTAGCCCGAACCAGATATCACTCCTTCCATTATAAGCTCTCTAACTCAAACACCCTAGTTTCTAATCTTGCATCCTCTTCCATTCCTGACAATCCTCCGAGGCGCCTGAAAAGAAGATGGCCACGAGACCAGCTAATGTAAAATGTCATTAGAGTGCTACCAATGGGTAGTTTCTCTACACGCCTGTAACACTCCAATTTAACTTAGATCAGATTTACTAAATGTATTATAATGTACAGTTGTAAATAGCAATAAATAAATATTAAAAAAAAAAAAGTATGAACAGTACGTTTTTTCTGTAGCTCTTGTGTCGAGGGTGGTCAATACGTTTTCTTAGCAGGACCGATAGATACTGCGTGTTCATTCATATACCCAATGTTAGAAGATACATAATGTTTCGTTTTCAGAGATTTAATACATTATCATATATCAATATAACCAGCCTACTAGATTTACGCAGGTTTTTCATACCACCTTTCCCCTACTACTTCTGGGAGACAGGGTGAGGTGGCCTAATACTGCTCTACTTCAAAGTAAAAGCGAAAGCAAAAAAGTCACTACCCGAAAGGGCACCAATATTTTGACATTACCACTTGATGAAATAAGTCTCCAGATATTGTAAAGATCTGTTATTCTTTATATTGTCATACGATACCAGTCTTCTCATTTAGTTGGTGACAAGAATGAGGGGAGCTATTTCTCAAAATTTAGGAGTATAAGGAAAGGAAAGTGAAGGAAGAAAAGGATATTAAAGTAACAACTACATAAATATTCGAATACCAATTAGAGACATCTTAGTAGGGGACTCAAATAGAATCTGTTATCAACCTTGTCTGATGGAATCTTATATAGTTCCCATTAAACGTTGTAAGGCTTTCAAATAGTGAATTTATTTGAGCTTGTAGTGACCATGCTGCTATCTGTTGGTCTCAGATTAAGCTGCCGATTGACCATTACAAACTGACGCAACGTACTACAGTACTAAAGTCGCAGGCACACATCATTTATTGAAATGATGGATCAATACATCGATATGAATTGAATATTTCTCGTAAATATTTTTATTTTACAAATTAATAACCATGTTATGTTGTAATATTCTTAAATGTATTATTAGAATCAATAAACATTACAATAGAATCTTCTGATCCACTAAAATCGAAAGTCTTATACGTAGCATCTCTCGATGACGTTTAATACATACTTCAGTGAATCCTCCTCCTTAGGAGGCAGTGAGAATTAATGTACACAGTGCATCAGTGCATTCCAGTATTTTTTAAAACTGTATATTTGATTCTTGTGTTGCACTGCCCTTTCCGAATCTCTCCTCCTTCTAGTATCTGATTTCTTTTCGACGGTTAAGGTCGAAATAAGGTCCTTAAGGACCTTCGGTTCGTTCCTGTATGAATTATCATTTCTATTCATCTCCTAACCAGATAACTAACCTGTATGAATATGCGATTGTCGAGGCCTTCTGGTTTTGAGTACCTCACATGTTCAATTGGAGTCAGAACCATCTAACACAACCACTTCGACAAGCTCATTCAAGAGGTCTCAATGAATTAGTTATATTAATTATACGAGTATATACAATGATTTGATTTTTATAGAATAACACAGTTTATTGATATAATTGATCAAGTCGTCTTGATAGAATTGTTGCGATTTGATGAGCTTCAAACATATTCAATGCGGCATTCGCAAGCTGAGTGGGTTCCTACAGCTAACTAACTAAGTATATATAGAGATAGTGTTCCACAGGAATCTGGCTATATTCTGTTTGGTTCACTACATAATTTATAGCTTTGCAGGAGTGAAACTAATCTATGTTTCTATACGAGATTATTCTTAGGCAGATCAACAAAATAAAGAAAGAGCATAAATATATATATATGACTGACTGTCAGTTGAAGATGAAATAAAAAAAATGAATGAACTGTTTGGAAAAGATTTAGTTAATTGAGTAAGGGAAAGGGTAATACTAAAAAGATTAAGTTCGATGATAATTTGGAGGAAGAAGGAGGCACAATTTGTTGGTAATAATCTTCCTCTATTGAACATAATTGTGATATTAACTATATGCTTCTAATCAATTTGTTACAGATGCTGTCGAATGCACTACAAACACTGATAATGATATTAAAGCTACATTTACTACCGATATCAAAGAGGTATCATTATTTATAGAGTACGCCGATTTTACATCTTTTGAGTTAGATCAATTGAAAGTCAAACCTAGATTTGAGCCATACTTAAACATTTATGACTGTGATGAGGATGAATTCGTTCTATCAAAAGCAACAGTAATTATAACATAATGTATCACTAAAACTAGAATGCTTTTCACTTATAATATTACTACAACGCAATTATAATAATTTTCAGATTCGTAAAGATCAGTATTACTGTATCTACGGAAAGCGCACACTTTGCGTTTTTATTGTAATAGAAGGAATGGCTTTAACAATGGAATATACTAAAATTAAGGTTGGAACCATAATGTTAATTCCTCCATGTCATACTTATTACATGAAAGCTTTGGAAGATATGACTATTTTCATGGCAGAACCAAATCTTGTGATATAATTAGAAGAGGATTTCAATTTTTTTTTAATAAATTACTTTTTTCTATATTTTATTACTCTTATTTAAAATAAAGGCTGTATTTTTAAACTAGGTAAAATATTATGTTTCTAGTACATATATCTAGTTGACTTAAAAAAAACACCAACAATTATATTGTATCTTAACAAAAAGAGAAGTAATTAAAAACAAAGGTATACATTGAACAATGAAATCAATGAATATGGCTTTTGAAATTCATTCGTAACAATTTAACGTTTATTAAAACAAATATTTATGATAAACATTACGAACATTTATTAACAGTATAAAAATAAATCTCCTCCGCCATTGAATTAGAGGTTATATGACAATTTGTGGGAGTGGATGGCTTATTGGGAAGGCAGTGGACTACTAACTCCAAGGACCCGGATTCGAATCCGGCTGTGGCTGATAATTATTATCTGTTATCTTTAACCGTTGTGTCAGCCCAGTAGGTTCGAGAGCCCCCTGGAGTCCATCCAGCATCATAAACTGAGTATCCTTCATTGGGTAAAAATCTAATGGTCGAGTGTAATTCTGACCAAATCACCTCCTTGCACAACTGTTGGTCTAGTAACAATACGTCCTTTCAAAGTACTGTACCCCCGACCTTTCATGGGTTGTAGTGGTACAGATTTAATTTAATTTTAAAATTTAAATCTGTAAAGTTTTAGGATCAACTTAGGATAATAGAAACTCAATTAAAACAGTACTAGATTTGGCTTTACAATAATGATAATCTCATTTATTAACTTCAAGATTTCAATTCGAATAAAATATGAATACAAAAACCACGCCTCGCGCAGTTCTTGGCACTATGTAAGGAAGGATCTCATGGTAATGGATTATGGGGATGATCGATAAAAATTCTCTCGCTCGGCTATGTACAATTAACTCATTAATCAACTACGAGAGCGACCCTTCAGGCTGGCTTGAAATTTGAATTGGGAAACAAAGTTTTTGATGGAAAGATATCAGTGATCATATTTCAAGGCCGTTGGTATAAAATCGCGTTGATAAACATAAATTCTCCTACCACAGAAGCTAAATACTAATTCTATGATAAATTGGAGTGGGTTTACCTTACCACGAAACTATAAGGTAGCCGTATGCAAATATTTGTAGGAAGATAGTACAGATGGTGGTCAACAAAGGTGCACAAAATAGAAAAATCTTTTTATTCTAACGTTTTGCCTGGCTTCGTTGGGGATAAATGAAAACAGCAAACATTGTAAAGTGTAACATGACTACAAGAACATATATGGAAAGTTATATAAATAGAATAGAATTGTTTTCATTTTTCTCTGATGAAGCCGTGCAAAGTAGGGGAAAATGTTGGTGACAATTATACAGTTTTTTTTTTTCTGTTTCTTGTTCCATTTTGACCGTCACCCAGACCATTTTCCTACTACTAAGATGTTTCCATCTATAAGTATTTTGATCACAATAACACCATGTGACCTCTTTGGATTCAATTCAGTAAGGCGGTTTGACTTAGTTTTGAAAACAAAAAGATAAATTGATTTGGTTATCTCCAAAACAACACCAGAAACATGAGTATTTCTTCTGAAATCTATGGTCTTTTATGTAATAAATTTATAATTTGCCAATAAGTTTCTTCTTCCATCAAAGTTTATTTAACAACATAGAGATGGAGTTAATTGGGCATTTGCAAACTTATGAGTGGGGAAAGTATGGGAAAGAGAGTGTAGTAGCCTGGCTATATTGCAGTAGTATTAATTGTAGAATTGACTCAGAAACTCCCTATGCAGAACTATGGATTGGTGTGCATAAGAATGGTCAATCCCGAATTAAAGACTGCTTGCATCCTTTATCGGAATTTCTTTCTAAAAATACTCATATCATTGGAGGACTGACTAGTGAAATGTGGTGTTTACCTTTTATATTTAAAATAGTTTCAGTTAACAAGCCCTTACCGATTCAAGTTCATCCATCGAAGGTGTGTTTTTAGCTATTATCATTTATTTGTCGTTAATTTAATGATACTTTCCGGGATAATTGTTCCAGGTACAAATACAAATATATTTGGTTCTAGAGTAAAAAATAAGCTCCAGTGAAAATAACTTCAAAGCTCACTTAAATACTAATGATTTGATTAGGCCCTAAAATGTAATTAAAATTAAATTAGAGGTTTTCTTATTCCTTTTAAGTCTACAGTTATTATTTAAAGCAGAACAATAATAAAATACCTCAGAATTTTGAAGTTTCTGTCACAAGAGGTTGTTTTGTACTATGTATTTTTATCTTATGGAGTTTTAAAATTGTTTTTGCCTTGTATATTCATTTTTAGTCTCAATCTCTCTTGTTTTATGTCCCATCGACTGATAATTGATGATTGTCTCTTAAAATAATATTCTAATTCTATGAAATATTAAATGTTTCATTGTTCGAACTTGGTGCTATTTAACTATTAAAAGTTTTTGAAAATTAAAGTCGATTGATTCAATTTTTTAACTTTTACAGTCCCTGAGAAATGCTCCTTGATAATGTTCTGAAGCAGACACTCACTTAAGATTAAAGTTTTCTAGATAGTGATTTTTAAAAATAGGCTTATTCTATGGAGTATCATGCACATCTGAAGAGTGTTAAAAGAAATAGAATGCCTAATTATTCTATTAATTCTTGTAGAAAATATTTATTTAGTAGTGATCAGTGTTAACTTTTTTATCTTAAACTATTGAATCATTTTCTGCTTCATTCTGGTGAGTCCTGAACACCTTTGAGCCTGAAATTTTCCTTTGTTAGGGTATGTTGGTGGGAATTTTATAAATGAGCTAAAGAATGACAGAATCTTGTGACAGAGGTAAAAAGTGTTATAGTGATTTGTGTGCTTCATCTAAAATTCATATTATATTTTATGGTAATGCTTAATATAATGTGAAAAGACTGTTTTCTTGCAAAGTTTCAGCTTTGTGACTGACCTAGGGAATGACAAAATAAACATTATATATTTTGATATCAATTAATGATGATCACTCCTAGTGGAATGAAAGGATTGATTGAGGTGAAAATGATTTCAAGAAATCCTTTGGTAATTATTCTACGCCATTGTTCCATTTTTGTTATTGATAGGTAGTGATCAATCCTCATATATAACATGCATATTTGTATTTTACAACATTTACTGTAGACAAATATTTTAATGTGTAAACTAATATAACTCTTTAAAATTCATAGATTATAAACAGTTCCTATGCCATTGCAATAACATTAAATAATTTATTGTAGGAAGATGGTCTGGGCAGCAGTTAAGGAAAACAAAAATAGTTTCTACTATTTATTAATGAACAACATTTTGATCGACACTAGGTCTTCATCAGGACTAAAATAAAAAGATGCAGGGTAGGCTAATGTTAAAATATAAAAGTGACATGTAAATAGAGCTGATATGAAGTTGGATGTATAAAAAGATATTCATATAACCAAACTGACATAAATGCTTAATATTAAGGAAGTTAAAAATGAATATCAAAAAGATATGTTCACTGACATAGTAGTGAGTGATGTACTGATAAAACAGAATATATATTACCTAAAATCAATTAATTAACAAAGAAAATAAATTAACTGACATAGTAATTAATAATAGACTAATAAATAATGTTAATGATTATTGTTAAACTATAAGTGATGAAAGTGATAACAAATAAGGCTTGAACAGCTATTTCATTGTTGTACACTAAGCTGTTCATTGTTTTGTACACCTACACCTATCACGTCAGCCATGACAAAGACCATTGTGCGTCGGAACGTTAACAGTCAAAAATAGTTCAAAACTATTTTGTTCTCGACTGCAGCCATGAACATCTAATTGACATACAACCAGACATCTTTTTATAATATAAAATATCTTGGTAAAAATTAATCGGCAATGTTTAATGAGTGAAAATATTATCATATCTCTGTAAATCATTAATTGTCATTTGTTAGATTGTATTTAAAATTAATTGATTTTAGGTACAAGCTCTAGATTTACGTAAAAGAATGCCTAGAATTTACAAAGATGTCAACCATAAACCAAAGATGATTATTGCTTTGAATGATTTTCAACTACTGTGTGCTTTTCGCCCCTTACGACAAATAAGAAGATTTTTGAGAGGTAAAGAGCATTTATTATATAGCTTTGCTTTTCATAATATTTGTTTTATAACAGTTGAGTCTATGGTCGGGGGAGCGGCATGGCTCAGTGGTACTGTGCTACTAACTCCAAAGATCTGGGTTTGAATCCAGCTGTGTCAGATAATTATTTATTCTGTAACTGTAGCCGTTAGTCAACCCTGTGAGTTCGATAACCCTTGGTTCCATCCAGCCTCATATAGTGGGTACCTTAATTGGGGAAAAATCTAGCGGTCGAGTGTGATTCTGACCAAATCACCTCCTTGTACAACTGTTTGTCTAGTAACAGTACTTCCTTACAAAGTGCTGAACCTTTGACCCATCATGGGTAGTAGTGGTACAGATTTTAGATCTATGGTTGAATTGAGATTTTTTTTTTTTTTTTTAAATATTTATTTATTGCTATTTACAACTGTACATTATAATACATTTATTAAATCTGGTCTAAGTTAAATTGGAGTGTTACAGGCTTGTAGAGAAACTACCCATTGGTAGCACTCTAATGACATCTTCTTTTCAGGCGCCTCGGAGGATTGTCAGGAATGGAAGAGGATGGAAGATTAGAGACTAGGGGGTTTGAGTGAATTGATATTTAAATAAAAATAATGAATTTTTGTAATTTATATTCTTATTTTATTAAATCAATTCCTATACTACTTTCTTTAAAGTATTTAATAAAATATCTTCAGGATTACATTCAGAGTGAATTTCTGATTGGTAATTGACCCAGTTTTGCTGATTACTTTTGGTACTTCATCAGAATTTGCTATTTTACTCAGCAAATAACCTATTGGTGAAGAAAATTTTATTGGTCCAAGGAAGAAGAGAAATTTGTATACACCTATCTTAACATTAAATATTTATTTTACAAATATTTCATTTATAAAATACAATTATTATTTATTTCGTTGTACATGATTTTTTTTTTTTTTTTTAACAGAAGTTCCTGAGCTTGAGATGATCATACCAAAAGAGTTAATAAGAAAGTATTTAATTAAACCTAGAAAGGAGTGGTTCATTCAGATATTGCTGAATGTATTATCAAGAGAAGAGGATGTGATGGAAGCTACAATAGAACGTTTTCTGCAAAGGCTCGAGAATGAAAGTTAATAATTTTTCATTTGAAATTTATTAAGTAACTGTTACTTCATCATAGTAATTATAATTATGTAGCTTCATTGATTGTATATATTGTATAAACTTTAGACATAAAAATGTGATGTTTATTAGAATATCATGTTTCCTCTTGCTTATTCATTTCGAACAAACTTTTTTTTTGTACTGTGTAATATTACATTCTGTCATATTTATAGACAACGATAATAGGGATTATCTAGCTCATTCAGACCATATTTATAAACATATAAATTAAATGATAACAAAATAAGAATTAGAAGAGAAAAAAATAAATAAAGGAAAAAACAATACTAATTTAAAAATAAATAAAGAAAGTAAAAAATGATACTAATTTAAAAAAGTAAATAAAATAACCTCTTGAAAATGATCATTTATATTTACATTCAGCCTGAGAAGCTGTGAAACGAGCTCTTCCCCCACTTATAGAGGAAAGAGCTGGACTCCGGAGATCCCGGAGCTTTTCTCCTAACCGCCTCACTATTATTAAAAGCCAATCAAATGAATTAGGGATATGATTAATATTATAATGAATAAAATTTGTGTGTAATGTTGTAGGAATTAGCAACAAACAAATTCCGGGAGGTGGATGGAGGGTGCTACCTCTAGGCACTTTCCTGATCCTCCTAGAACATTCAGTTTGCTCTACCAATGCATATAATGCAAGAGTTCTCGAATGGATACACTGGTATATATGAAATTTGAGTATTTATGTTTGAGTGAAAATTTGTTGACAAACTGTTTTTAAGATGTTTAAAATTATAGTCGGTGACCTTCCACTCTGATGTCTTATATTGACCAATATAATCAACTAAGGGATAAGGTAAAATTAGATTCCTCAAACTTGTTTAGTGTCAGTCCTAATCTCTCTTATTCTAATTATGTACTTCAAGAGGTAGTAACATTCATGAAAATTATAGGAGAGTCCTGTGAATTCTTTATGAGTGGCTCAAATGATAATTAGTTGAAAAGCTGTTGAGTAAATTATGTTGAAAACTATGGTATTAAATTGATAAATTAAAAAAAAAAAATCAAAATCAAAGTGCTCTGTTCTTATATTAATTAAGGCTTTTATTATTCTTTTGAATTTATTTTATTAATCTCTATAGTATAATTGAAATTTAATTTGTTTTACAGGTGAAGACAAGAAAAATAGATATTTATATAATTTAATAAAAAAATTTAGCGAATGCTGTCCGAATGATGTAGGAGTCTTTATGTGCTACTTCTTGAACTATTTTACTATCGAGCGTGGTGAATGGGTTTATATTCCACCTGGAATACCTCATTCCTATATTGAAGGAGGTTAGTAATTAAAAGAATAAAAAAATAACGAGTTCTCATTGTTAGGAATAATAAACAATGCATAAATATAAAATATTACAGAATTTTATGAATAACTAAAGGAGAATAAAGGAAATATAAACATATACGATCCGAACAGGAAAACCTGAGACTGCCCTTTCTTTCCCAAGTGCATTAGAGCTTCATTTTCTTTTGCTAAACTGTTGTATCCTTTAAAAAGTAAAGTTTATCTTTCTTATTACCAACTCGAGAAACCTTAAAATAATAATTTTTATAGCAACAGAAAAAAGAAAATTTTTTTTGTTCATGATTTTAGCCTTCCCTGGTTTTTAATTTTTTTTTTCAAAAACCATAAAAACAACATTATCTTCAACACTACCCCACTAAGTTGTGTGATGCACGTGTTGCACCAAATTTTTTTTTTCACTTCTGTATTTGGAGAGAGTAGGGAATCTGAAAGGGAAATTTAAAAGTAAAGAATAGTTCAGGGAATCTGACTGACAGATTCTTGTAATCACCCTGTATATATATATAAAGTAAAAATGTTGGAAATTTTCAGGAAAATTCTTTTAAGATTCAGGAATAAGTTGAGAATTTCAATTACCGAAATCGTATACAACATTCACACCCTCTATAAACAGAATAAATAATAAAAAATACTACAGAATAATATAGAAAAAATAATATAGATCTTAAAAAAGATCTGTGTATTTATGGTGAAAAACGGTTTTCCCTTTATCAATATGATAAGATACTTGTGTTTGAAGTCATGCAGCACATATGGTATAGTATTTTATGTAAATGAAACTAGATGCTTCTTGTAATTCTCGACTTATTATTTTATTTTTAGATTGCATCGAGTGTTCTGCATGTTCTGATAACGTGATCAGATGTGGCCTGACCCCGAAATTCAAGGATATTGATGTATTTTTGGAAATTGTCGATTTTAAATCCTACCAGATTGACCGTTTGGTAATGGAAGCGGTTCCAAGAACCTCTGGTACTGTATTGGTCTATAATCCACCGCTATATGAATTTGGGGTTACTAAAATAATTGTAAGTAGTTTCTATAGGATTAGTTTAGGTTATTTTATGTTGGATCTCTACTTAGGGAAGTTTCATTAATGCACTTATTGGTTTCCTTTTCAATGAAAAAAAAAAAAACCTTACTACTTCTTATCACCTTTAATCACAGTTGGGAAAAAATTAGCTATAGTTGAAACTAATAACTAAAATTGCCATGGATACTACCCTTATTTATGAATGAACCATTGATAAATAAATATCGTATCCATGGTAATTTTAGCTATTAGTTTCAATTGTAACTAATTTTTGCCAAACTCTGCCTTTAATTCATCTTCCAAACAACGTTTCGTACCACCCAGCCATTATCTAGTCAATATACAAATTATTATATTAGAAGAATTTAGATCTTATCAGCCTTCTTACATTCACTTTTAAAGTTATATTATTTTTTATTGTATTTACATATATAGTATTATAATTAATAGTAGTAGTATTATACATAAATATTATAGTAATATTTCAAGTCCCTTGTTAAATAAAAACAAAAAAGTATTAACTATATGTATATATAGTTGACCGTAAAAATTGATATATAAGAAGTATTAACTATTACTGTAAGCAGAACATAAGACATCGGGACTTTAACAATTAAAGTTAATATTATTAATAATATAAGAAAAATTTGATTAATATTAATAGTGTATAGAAAACATGGTTATTTTAATGATAAAACAAAATGTAAGTGTTTAATATGTAAAAAGTTAAATTTATTTCATAAGCTTTAATTTATAAAGAAGAGGAAATTGGCATGCAAGTAAATGAAAATAAAACAAAATATATGATTGTAAGCTGAAGAATCCTCCCTAATGACATGGTCTGTGTGGATGGCATAAAAATAATTCTTGTTAAGATACCTGAACGTGTTGTCTAAATCAGAAATATGCCGGTCGCCATGTTTCAGGTTTAAGTGTCCAAACTGAATATATGAATAAGAATATCCGGTCAAGAAACATATGCCCCATTAAGGTAGGTCTGTTAACGCTTTGTTTAGGAGATTGTTATTCTTAAACTCTCACGTCAAAAGATTTTTATTCTTATGAATTATTTAACATACCTTTCCTTAATAATTAATATGTATTCCAACTACTTTATTAAAGAAATATAAACATTAAATTCGTATTAAATGTGGTTCAAAGTGATTACCTAGATTATTAAGATATGCTTGGTATCTTCCTTCCACAGCCACATTGGCTGAACGGCACTGGATATTTTTTATTTTTTCGCAAGTTTTAATTATCCTTCTTCGTAAAGAATTTAGGTCATTGACTAGGCTTGGTTATACATTATGTTTCATGTCACCCCTAACCAAAATTTCTTGTAGTGTTAGATCTAGAAAGCACGACAATAAAACTTATCTAGTGTTCAAGATAATCATTTTGAACAACATTTAATATGAATGTTAATGTTCGTTAAAAAAGCAATTGGAACATATATTAATGTATTTATTATATCCCGAATAATTCATAACAATGAAAATCTTTCCATTTTCTTGAGCACTAAGACAATCTCGGTATCTTTCTTGATATGTGATGTCACGCTATTAATATCTGACATCATTGCATTTTTTTTGTTTAGGGTGACAACAAAAAATTAAACAAAATTTCTATGCAAGCCCAGTCAATGACCTGAATTCTTTACGAAGAAGGATAATTTAAAAAATCAAAATATCCAGTGCCGTTCGGCCACAGTTGTTGTGGAAGAAAGATAACCAGGCTGTCTTAATGCTTAAGGTAATCACTTAGAACCGCATTTAATATAAATGTCAATGTTTACATTACATTAATAAAATAGTAGTAAAACATATTAATTTATTTATTTTAAACTAAATAATTCATAACATTGAAAATCTTTAGATGTGAATATCTCCCAAACATAGAATAGGATACTTAAACCTAAACATAAGAAAACATCAATAGTATAAGCCTGGGGCAACAGACAATAACTTACGTTAAATGCCGAAAAGACTAAAGCTATCATAATCGGATCCCCATCTCTCCTTAAATCTATCCCAGGACCCCCCAACCTTATCCTAAACAATACTCCTATCTCATTCTATATGTCAGTAAAAATTTTTGGAGTCATTTTGATCAAACTTTATCCTGGAAACCACACATTGCCCAAATTTCCCATTGAACCATAGCTGCTCTGAAACAATTCAATAGAATCCATTATCTCCTTCCATTTAAAACCCATCAACCCTTAGTTTCCTCTCTTGCTTTCCCCCACTTTGACTATGGCTGCTTGGTATATGGTGGACTTTCAGGTAATCTTGAATCTAAACTTAAACTTCTTATGAATTGCGCAATACGATTTATTTTCAGGATCAGGAGAGATACGCACATAACCCAGTATTATGCCGAGTTGAAGTGGCTCTATCCATCCTTCCGATGCCAGTATTTCCAAGCTTCCTTTCTATTCCTAGTAATTAGTACTCAACACCCCTCCTATATCTTATAAAACCTGCAATCCAAATTCTTAATCCAATCCTATACTACCAAGTCCTATTTATCTGACATCTACCCTCCACTTCACCTCTCCTCAACTGCTGTGTTTGATAAATCATTTTTTATCCAAGCTGCATATCACTGGAACTCTATTCCCTCTAACATTCGTCATTTATCAACCCTTCCCTAGTTTAAAACCCTTATATTTAATTACCTTTTACTTCACCAAACTAATCTCTTTTATAAAAAATAAAATAACTTTAATACAATTTTGATATGTAATAATTAAGTATAGCCACACTGTTTTTGGTCAATATATGTTGTAAAATTAAAATTAGCTTATAATTGTTTTAAGGGGGACCTAGTCCCAGAATAATAAACTATTAAACTAAACAAACCTTTAATAGATATACCATCATATGATTTTTTTTCTTGTTTTGCGATCCTTAATTCATATTTTCAGTTAGGACTCTTAACCCTGGAACACCCTGTATAATAATCAACAGCACTTATTTACTATTTTTAGAATCAAAACCTGAAAATCGATGGACAGTTAGAAATGATGGAATGAATATTTTATTTATGTGAAACTAATAAAAAATAAAAAGTTGAAGTAGGCTATTTAATAACCCAGAAGGGAGTGGGGGGAGGGAAATACAGAAAATGGAATAAGAAAACTACTTTATCTATATTATATTTCTTTTCAGATTGAGAATGGTGAAACGTTTCAAACTCCACTTTATGAGGCTTTTTGCACATTCATCGTAATGAGCGGAGAAGGTGAAGTAGGAGAGGACAATGGAAAAAGAGCAATCAAAATGGGATCTATTTTTTTCTTATTCGCTAATGAGAGGTATCTCATCAGGTGTACTAAAGGAAGTACGATGGTTCTTTATTTTGCGTATCCAAATACGAGGCAATATTTCCAGAGTACATCGAATATGGTTGACTAGTTTAGTGTAAGGTATAAATTAAAATTTATATCATATTTATGATTCACAAATAATAGGCTACTTTCAGATCTTAATTTTAAAAAAAAATCATGTCTGAAAACAAAAAAATTCCGAATCTTTACTGGTTAGCTCTCAGCTAAAGCCACTATCATGCAAAATTTAGTAATAAAATTATTACAAAAGAAAGAAGATGCGAGTGTGGTAAAAGAAAAACTTAAATAGTAATAAAACTATTTAATCTGAACCAATGTTTCGCCCCTTGTTGCAGGGCTTTATCAGGGCTATAAAAAGATACAAACACTTAAATGAAGCAAATAGATAACAAAAATAAAATTTAACTAAGGTGTGGCTAATTAGGATAATTTCTATAAAAATGATCAATGTAAATTAAAGAAGAAAAAAATATGTACAGTGAAACGCTAAATTAAATAAGGATATCAAACTTTTGGACAATTAATGAAATACTAGATTGGTGCATATGAAATGTCGGATTTTTTTTAACATGCAAATATTTCTCTTCCTGTTTTCTTAATTTCTTCATTATGAGAATGTTAAAAAAAAAAAATTGAATGGAATTCATTTTTCAATTTTAGTCATTAATTATTGTTTTGTAAATACCTTTTGGTTTGGAAACTATTACAAGTTAAATTATGACTTACTTCAAGTTTAAGAAGTTGGATTAATTTATAATTAAATAAAGAAAAAATAAAGGCCACTAGACTTTGTACATTTTACATTTTACTTTTTTCCTCTAAAATTGCCTATTTTAAGGTTCCTCTACACGTTTGCCAAACTTAGGTAAATTCGTGTATCCACAAGCGTGTAATTGGGTTATTTGGATTGGCTTATATAAGTAGGGTTAAATTAGTAGCCCTCTGAGTGTCGGTTTTCGGGCACAAAAAGAGTGCTTGTGCTCCATCCACACGTTTGTGTTCAGTTAGCATTGTTTATAAAACTGCCAACAGATAAATATTTCTGCTCTCTGTGTTATAATTAATTAAATATCTAATAATTAACTTCATTTTAAGATGGTATATTTTAAAATTCTTTTGATTTGTTGTAAATACTTTTTATTAAATTTTTTTAATTACCTTTAACAGTTTATTTTTTTATTAATACAGGACAAATATAAGTTTATAAAGACATTATATGTTAGGATAATTAAATTAACAAGTATTTGATAAAAAAATCTAGAATGAAAATTGGATATATAGGTTATGTAGTACCTCTATATTTCTTAGATATATATTAATATATCTAAATTTCTATGAATTTTTCGACTTTTACTTGAATTTTCTGATATTTGTGTTTTCTTTTACCTATCTTTATTTTGTTCCCTTTTTATAATGAAAATAGAGTAAATCAAATGTAATAGCCGAAAAATAATTGAAAAGAACACCTAGTACCTAAGTTTCGCCCCACTTTTCAGGGCTTCATCTGCACCTGGACCATCTATCTACGATCACATACGGTCAACTAATAATCTTCCACTACTTTAGTTTTGTTTTATTTATTCCAAATGGCATAGAATTTTTAAAAAAACTGATAGAGTGCCGCTAATTTTCGAGGAGCAGTGTTTAAGTAATGTAAGAAAAGAAAGTTAAAAAAAAAATACGAGCAATCTCTGCTGGTTTTCTTATTATTTAATTAATTAAAACAACCTTATTAATATTTATATTACTTGATTTTTTTTCCTTTATGAAGCATTTCAGATAAAATATAGGTATTAATTTTTGTTTTTAATGTCTTATACATTAAGTTGATAATGTTTCTACATAAGGAGATGGTTGGGGATTCGATCAGTGAAGAAGATTAATGAGTAAAAACTTAATTCTTTACCTAAGTGACTTGTGGCAGACCGCACATGTTGCCCTGATCAAGGCCCGGAATTCTGGCCAAAATCTTGGCTCTAATAAATCAGTTTTATATAAAATGTAATAATTTTAAAAAATATTAAAATAAAATAAAAAGAATCTTTGCTCGTTTTATTAACTTTCTTCAAATATAAAAGATAATTGGGTTCAAATTAAGAACTTTAATATTAAATAGATAATATAATTTTATTATATAAAAAGAAACTCTTAATCTTAGGGCGGTTTCAAGATAATTGCTAGGCAATCAGAATACAGATACTTACAATAATTTCTCTTAATGTAAATTAAAATCTATTTTACACATGTATCTATTTTTATGTATACAAAACTAACCAAGCTCTACGATCTTCTTTCGTTGATTCCTGGTATCTTCTTTGTTCTTAATCTTATTGTCCTCGCGTCCATAATGGCTTCCTCCTCTTGCTTGACAAGTTGCCTCTCTTCTAACAATGGCTTCCAAGCTTTCCCGCTTCCAGCCGAAGTACGTCCGCTCTCCAGGCAATCCAAACTAAGAATGCCTATCTCCTCTCCGATGCCTATCGAATGGACTAAAACTGGTTAGCTTGCTTTTTAATTTAAAATAACAAATAACAATATTAAAATTATACATAAAATAAAACATAT
>NW_027107689.1:68152-88121 GCF_000696795.3 Halyomorpha halys | reverse complement strand
TATATATACATGGTCAACTATTAGCTCTTCAACATTAATGATTCAGTTGAATGAAATTAAATTGTAAATATGTGTATATGTAATAGGTTACTATATAGATAGGTCTGTTATTAGATATATATCATAATTTTGTATATTATGTATATAGTGTAATTTGTATTTTATTGTATATTATTAATTTGTTTTTATTAATTATTATCAAGGTATATTATATTTATAGTATTATATGTTTAATTTGTATTTTATTGAGTATTATATTTTTTTATAGTTGTTTTTATTAATTATTATCAAGGTATATTATATGCATAGTATAATATGTGTAATTTGTATTTTATAAAGTTTATTTTTATAGTTGTTTTTATTAATTATTATCAAGGCCATCATTTTGATTAATTATTATCTAGTTATATTATATGTATAGTATAATATGTGTAATTTGTATTTTATTGTATATTATTATTACTTTTTATAGTTGTTTTTGTTAATTATTGATAAATATGCCATAAAAACTTGTAAAATATCCAGTAAAAAAATATAAAATATTCAGATAAATATTTTCTAGTATACAATATGTCAGCTAAAACACACTAATATGCCTACAAAAGGTTCTGAACAAAGATAGAAATAGGAGAAGGAATTAAAACTTGAACAATAATTATTTCAATTTTTTTTTTCATAAACCAAAATATGTAAATAATTAAAACTGTTAATAAACTAAAACATCAAATAAATTTGATAGCTAATTGACAGTGAAAATGCAATAATTGAATCAAACTCAAATTAATATAAAATAATTAAAATAAATGATAACAAACATGAAACAGAAAATACGTAAATGTATATATAAATAGATTAAAAACATAATGTGTGACAATAATTAACATATGAAAGTAATAGAAATTGGGAAATTATTAATAAAAGAAATGAACTCCATTTCAAAACTAACTCAGAAAATAAATGAAACTTTCCATCATTGACTGATTGATAAAATTATATAGTTCTATTTATAAACCCACAAAGGAGAAATGAAAAAAATTCTGGGATTTCGTCTACATTTTAATTTATTAATTCTACTTTTTTTATTGAACTAAAATAGTTCAAATATACAAAATAAAATAACGAATTGCAACTGGATGCCCTGATTTATAAATACTTTTGATCAGCAGCTTAAAAAATGCATGCAAACAATATATTCACTTGCATAAATATCCAGGCCTTGATCATTATGTGCAGTTTACTGTAAGGCTACAATAAATACATGATAGACGTTAAGGTGCATTCTTTTAGTAATATCTATTAGTGATCTCTTCTATTTATTCTTACTCTTGAATCCACTCTCTCACTCTCCCACATTCGAGGTTGGTTCCCATCGGTGGGCCTGCAACTTGCTGATCACTAGACTGAGGCACTTCTTGTTAACATCAGGAAATAAATTGAGACCACCACTCTCACAGTAGGTAGACAAAAGATTCGTTCTCAGCCGTGTTTAAAATATCTAGGAGTCATGATTGATGCACCTATACTGTTTAATGTTCACAGGGAGTACACCAGCCCCAAATCTGCTGAAGTAGCGTCCTTATTGTTGCACCTTATGCCAAACATTGGAGGCCCAGAGAAAGTACCAGAAGGCTTCATGCTACTGTTTTCCCCTCCATTATGTTATATGGAGCTCCAATTTGGAACAAAGCGATTGTTACCATATCGTACAGGAGTCATGCTTTCCATTTATCGCAGAGTTTCTTTGAGGATGTTCACGTGTTTCGAGAAAAGAGCAGCAAATGGCTGTCACTCAGTGGCAACAGCGTTGAGGGGCTGCAGATTCTAGTAGGTGAACTTACAGGTTGAACCCGATGTTGGTTTGAGGTATGATTTGACGGGCATGGATGTTTTAGAGCATACCTGTACCACTTTAAGTTGGATAAAACTGCAGAATGCCCTGGCTATCGAATAAGAAAGAAGCAAATTGGAGAGATTATGTAATAAATATCACACCAGAAAACTTGGTGAACCTTATGCTGCGCTCAGATCAACATTGTGCAGCGGTGAAGAAATTTGCTACTGTTGTCCGTAAGAGGTTGAGAGGGCTAAAAGAAGTGACAAATGACCATGAGAACCTTGCGAACATAACCACGAAGTGGCACTTAGCTTCTTCTCTACATGAATAATACTTAATGGGAGTCCTTTGGGGAGGAAAGAATAGAAGTCAGGAGGTGGTTTTAGTGGGTGAAATAGGAGTCAGGAGGTGGTTTTAGTGGGTGAAATAGGAGTTAGGAGGTGGTTTTAGTGGGTGAAATAGGAGTCAGGAGGTGGTTTTAGTGGGTAAAATAGGAGTCAGGGGTGGTTTTAGAGGGTAAAACTCCCATTGTTTATTAGTTTTGGTATTGGTTTTTGAAAAAGTCTCCAACTTGAAGATAAGGACACTGGCCTTAATTTCATTTATTATTCCCACGTTTTTGAATCACTGTCATAAATACAAAATTAGTGTATTTAGACATTGGCCTTTCTTTTACCACGGTATAGAATTTAAACCCTACAAAAAAATATAGTTCCCTTCATAATCCCATAAAAATATGCCTCCAGAACCCAAAAAACATTTTAATGGTACAACTTTTGTCATGTAATTCCTTATGGTAACCAATTGTATTAATGAAGGCTATGAAAGAAACCCATTGAAGTACATACTGCCTGGAGACCACTCATTCCCTAACATGACGATGGCCATGGTGAAGTAATACACCATATAAATAAATGGATTCGATGTGGCATTGATCTAGATAATGGTAAAGAAGTCATGGCTTGCGTGAGGATTTTTTATGGCTTTTCTCTCACAGATGCAAACTAAATTGAGAGGAAGTTAATTTTATTATACAGGGTGACAGCATGCATGTTCACTCCCATTAACGTCTACAATTTATAAATTTAGATTTGATTTTTGCTGGGTCAAAACAGTGGTATATTTTCTAACGTTATCCAGTTCAGCAGTAAATAAAATTTTAAGAATAATTCATGTTATCTATTTTTGATTCTAAAGGCGTAAATCACCCAAAATAGACAACAATTTTTGTAATAAATCTTAATCTAATCCCAAAATAAATCATAATTATTTGTAGCGATTTTTTTTTTTTTTAAGGGAATCCACAGCGAAGGTGATGTTTGCATAGTTATCTACAGGTGACTAACCTATTCTAACCATGGTGGGGGGTCAAGATCTTAATTTTTTGGGACCGCCACTTAATGAAAAAAGTCAAAGCCAGGCCGGATTTAAACCGGTGCCGCCTGCAGATTTCAGAACGATAGACCTAGGTCTAACCGTCTTTGCTACGGACGGCCCCTCCTCAAAACATTTATTTCCGTCGAAAACAATCACAGTTGCAAATAAAATAATTAATTCTCACAGTTGTGAGTAAAATAATTACTTATCACTGTTATAAATAAAATCATTCCTTATCAAATTTGCGAATAAAATAATTACTTATCACAGTTGCGAATAAAATAATTACTTATCACAGTTGAAAACATAATAATTATTTATCACATTTTTGAAAAAAGTAACTACTTATCATAGTTGCAAATAAAATAATTACTTATCACAGTTGACAATAGAATAATTACGTATCACTGTTATGAATAAAATAATTTCTTATCGCAGTGATGAATAAAGCAATTACTTTTCACAGTTGTGAATAAATAATTACTTATCACAATTGTGAATAAAATAATTGTTCATCAGAGTTGCGGGAAAAAAACTAAAAGTTGCTCTATACAAAAAAACAATTAATTATTTATATTTTAAAACAATTAAAAATTGTTATAAACACAGTTGTGTATAGGAAAACTATAGTAAATTATAGCCATCATCCACATTTCAATATTGTGTTATCTCACATGAGGTGACACGCATGCTAAATCCAATAAAAAAATATTTTTTATTCAAGATTCATATTTTTATGTAATTTAGATCCAACAAAATCATAAACAAAAAAACATTTTTGGCCGGAGGTACTCTAGGATCCAACCTCCTTTATAATTTTCAGCTTACTCACAGGGCATTCACCTCTCCCGGGTTAATGATTTATAAATAAAGTACATTAAACAAAGAAGGTAATTTCACTATACCTAACTAAATAATGCAACAAATCTTCCCATCATTGAACCTAAGAACCTAAAGATTTCATTATTTTTTTCTAATCAATTTGTTTTTAACTTGCATTTATAAAACCTTAAATTTTTAAAAAAATAATTAATTACTTTTTAACAAAATTTATATAAACTAGAATAAAATATAATATTTAAAGATTAAAATAATAAAGCATCTTGAATTGATCCTGTTTCAAATAAAGAATTTATTTTTTATGAACTGCAAATTGAAAATTAATTATTCCTGCAAAGATTTTTTATAGTGAAAAATATTCATTATTATATTCACACGGATTTTAAATTTTAACACTAATTAAAATTCAGTTTCTTGGGATCATCTAAAACACATAAAATAAATGCAGAAGCTTAGATTTAACCCTTTAAGACTTTAAGGTCCCAAGTTAATATATTTTATCTGGTTTTTGTTTATGATGTGTCTAAATTACATAAAATCATGAATCTTGATTAAAAAACAATATTGAACTGTGGATGATGGCTACAATTTGCTACAGTTTTCATATACAAAACTGTATCCAAAACAATTTATAATTGTTTTAAAAAATAAATATTTAATAGGTTTTTTTTATAGAGCAACTTTTATAAACGGCTGTTCAATAATTTGTATCAAATAACTTTTTAAATAAAAATTCTTTCTTTATAACATTGATGGGTAATTATTTTTATCAACAACTGTGATAAGTAATTACTTTATTCACAACGGTTATAAGTAATTACTTTATTCACAACGGTTATAAGTAATTACTTTATTCATAACTGGGATAAGCAAATTTTATTCCCCGCTACTGTGATAAGTAATTATTTTATTCCCCGCAACTGTGATAAGTAATTATTTTATTCACAACTGTGATAAGTAATTATTTTATTCACAACTGTGATAAGAATTTTTTTCATAACAGTGATAGGTAATTATTCCATTCTCAACAATGATAAGTAATTATTTTATTTGCAACTATGATAAGTAATTACTTTTTAAAAAAAAAATATGATAAATAATTGTTCTATTCTCAACTGTGCTAATTACTTTTTTTATAAATGTGATAAGTAATTATTCTATTCTCAACTGCGATAAGTAATTATTTTATCTGAGACTGAGATAAGTAATTACTTTATTCACAACTGTGATAAGCAATTTTTTCCCTCGCAACTGTGATAAACAATTATTTTATTCACAACTGATATAAGTAATTATTTATCCACAACTGTGATAGATAATTATTCTATTCTCAACTGTGGTAATTACTTTATTCAAAAATGTAGTAAATAATTATTCTATTCTAAACTGTGATAAGTAATTATTTTATTCATAACAGTGATAAGTAGTTATTTTATTTGAAACTGTGATAAGTAGTTATTTTATTTGAAACTGTGATAAGTGATTATTTTATTTGCAACTGTGATTAGTAATTATTTTATTCATAACTGTGATTAGTAATTATGTTATTCACAACTGTGATTAGTAATTATGTTATTCACAACTGTGAAAAGCAAATTAGTTTATTCACAACAGTGATAAATAATTATTCTATCATCAACTATGATCACTAATTATTTTATTTGCAACTGTGATAAGTAGTTCTTTTATTCACAACTAAAGTTAAAGTGGTTAGGTGCTTTGGCTGTACAGAAATTCTTTAAGAAAAATTACTGAGATCTACACAGTCACTGTAGACTTAATAAATATATGTTTAAACTCAAGCTTACAGAATCGCCCCTGTGCAGATTCTGTAATGCTAAAGATGAGAGGCATACCACACTAATGCTGGTGTAACCGATTAGCAGGGCTGAGGTTCGAGCTGTTTGAAGCAGATCGTGTCATGGATCCCAAGCACCGTAAATGGATCAATCCCTCAAGTTTACTAAGATTCTTAGAATCTACATATTTCGAGCTTTAATAACCTTATCATAATGCTGTAATGTTTTTCTATTTAACGCTACAACGTTGTAATAAATTATTATGTAATAGATTATAAAATAAATAGATCAGCCTTTATATTTTCAATATTGATGCTAGAATCATTTAGCATTGAATACAGGGTGTTTCCGGGTTAAGTGGCTAAACTGAAAATATGAACTAAGAACCTCAAAACAAGAAAAAAATTTTCTCTGAAGGTATGTCCGCAAACACTTTGTTTAGGAGATATTCACACCTAAAGATTTTCATTGTTATGAATTATTTACATAGTATGAAATAAATAAAACCTATTTATTTGTTCTAACTACTTTATTAATTAAATGTAAACATTAAGATTCATATTAAATATTGTTCAAATTGAAGGTATGTCAGCAAACGCTTTGTTTAGGAGGTGGATTATATAGAATACTAATATGACCTTTTATCCCTAACTGTATAAAAACTATGGGCATCATAAGGATTAATACTATTTGGAATTAGCATTGAGAACTGTCACTAACATTTATCAGTTAATAAGAGGCAGAGTAATTATCATTATGCCTTCAATTTATACTAATGGTGAATATGCCAATATGGTGTTTGTGTACAGTTTTTGCAATGGTAATGCAAATGCTACCAGTCGTGAATATGCCAGGTAATTTCCGAATAGAAGATTATCAAACAAGTCTAACTTTAGCTCCACGTTTCAGCGTCTTAGAGAAACTGGTTTGTTATACCATGTGCTGATGGTACTGATATATGTTTTACCTCTTTACGAAATGAAGAAAGGAGTGCGACCATATTACGAAATGTTGGTGATAATCCATCTGGTAGTGTACGAAGAGCTGGAGCAGAATTAAATATTATGCCAGATACAGTATGGAGAACTCTCAATGCAGATGGACTTTACCCATATCATTATCAACTGGTACAAAATTTATTACCGCAAGATTTTCAGCAAAGAAGACATTTTTCAGATTGGTACTTAAATGAAGTTGAGCATTATCCACAATTTTCAGGACAGATGAAGCTACCTTCACAAGAAGAGGTATCTTTTAATCAGTAAAATAATTACCTCTGGTCACAGGAAAATCCCCATGCAATTTGTGAGCATCATTCTCAGCACCAGAAACAGTGCAATGTGTGGTTGGGGATAATAGACAATATTTTAATAGGTCCCCATTTCATGGTGCCTCGACTCAATGCGAGCACAATTCTAGAATTTCTTAATAATGATTACTATGATTTAGTTGAACATATTCCATTACTACTGAGAAGGGACATGTGGCTTTAATTAGATGGTTGTCCTGCACATTACAGAAGAGGTCCATAACAATGGCTAAATGTTAATTATCCCAATCAATGGATTGGCCTGGCCACTGGTCCTGCACGCTCCCTAGACCTGACACCACTGGATTTTTTAGTTTGGTATGACATTAAACAAAAAGGAAAAGCTTAAGGAAATCACTTTGAACATTTAATATGAATCTTAATGTTCACATTTAATTAATAAAGTAGTTGGAACAAATAAATAAGTTTATTTATTAAATAAATCAAAAATTGTATCCTTGTATAGTCTCAACACTTTTTATTTCATCAACAGTCCAACGTTTCGGCCATCCTCAAGGACAATCTTCAACACAAATTCTCACCTCACATCAAAATTTAAAATTTGTTTTGCATGCTATTCTGCCCAGGTCATTAATTATAAGTTAAAACCCTATTTTTTTAAATTAAAAATTCATAAATATTTAAAACTTCTAATTTTCAGATTATCCACAATATCACTACCATATAAACAAACTATTTTGGCAGTCTGATAACTGTTTCCATGTTGACATAGCTATTAAATCAATACTCTTTTAATTCTACCTAACCTATATTTGACACTTTCAATAGACAGGCTGACTAACTCGATAAAACTATTCTGATTTTGATTCAACAGCAATTCAGCAATGAATAAATGTTTAAGAGCACAATTTAAATTTAAGTTATTTAACTGTTATAATTTTGTATTTTTTCTTTATACTAATGGAAATGAAAAATGTTAAAATTTTTAATGAGAAATATTAGTGGTATTCATTATTTTTTGTTAGATGCAAGAAGTTTTTACATGCTAAATGATATAAGTAAAGGATTGTGAGCAGCTTAATTTATAGTTCATGTTATATGTTAAATGCAGAGAAGCTCCTAGCAGATTTTATGGGCAACTTTGTGATCTTTCCTTCCAGAACCATCGTTAATTTCATTATTATCATCCATCACTTTAGAGTTTAAAAACATCCAAAACAAAAACAGTACAAACCTACGAATTATGAACAACTAACCAATCAAAATGACAGCAGACAAAATGGTGTGGGGTTCAGCTGGTCTGTTGCATGATATTCTATTAACAGACTCTCAACAATGTTAAGTGTTATATCGTTTTAACATGTTAAAAGAAGGAAATATTCCTTCATGTAGCATTTCACACTAAAGATCATGAATACCCCAATTAGGATATGAAACAACATAATAATTAGCATGGTCGAAAATTTGTTATATGGAGAATGATGTCAACAGACCGTTTTCGGTTTTCATTTTGATAGATTAGTTGCTTGTAGTTCTTGTTTGGTAGGTGTTGTTTTTGTTTTGGACATTTTTAAAAGTAATGGATAAAAATAATAATAAAGTAACGAAAAAAAACAACAAAAAACTAGGAGAGGAAACAAGGAACAATTGAGTTGAAGGAAAGATGATATGACGAAGCTGTTGGAGATTTAATTATCTCAAAGAGATTACAAAATAAGTAGCCTAGAAAATCTGCTAGGATCTCCTCTGCATTTAATGAATAACATGAACTTTAAATTAGGATGCCCACAATCCTATACTTATAACAAACGAAAGACTCAACTATATTTATAATATAAAATTAATCTAAATTCGATAATAAGAAAAGTGTTCAGTGAAATAAGACATTTTCAAAAAATATTTCTTAGAAAAAATCAATATATATTTAATAAAGAGAATTATAATAAATAAATTCAAAACTTCACCTGCCTTTACAATCGAACATCAATAATGTAGGTTCATACAATTCCTCATCTGACATGTTCAAAGTCAAATTGCAGGAATGATACTAAATTAATTTAGATAATTACGCATACACTAATAAATTTTACAAAACAATAACCTGAAGATTTAAAATTACAAGCTAGTCTTGCATTAACTAGAATAAAAAATTAATATTCTGATAACAGCAGAGGAAAAAAAAAATTACAAATATGTTTCTTTAAAAATATTGAAGTAACGCCTAGATAAACTGGCCTAATTAGAAAATGAATGGAATTAGGCGAGATATTTTTTTTTCTAAGAAAATAAATCAAAAAATGAAAACATAAATAAAATATGTACTTGTAATATACCTGTAAAAATATAAAAAGTAATATATACCGTACATTTACAATTTTTTTTTCTAAGTCTTAACAATAGTGACTGATTCAAGATCACCAGGTAATACAGGTCTTTGGACAGTTACAAGTATCTAACGTTAAATAACACTTTTATTCTTCCTTAGAGCAAGAACTCTTCTGCAATGCAATAAAGATTTCAACATCAACAATATAGGTAAAACTATTATTTTTATGTTTATCGAACCAAAGTCATTTCCAGTTCCCAATAATTTATCTCGTTTTGATTCACTTCTAAAATAGTAATCTCATATAAATTTTTTTGATAGGATGATTCTGAAAATATACCTCTCATATCACATTTTCTTTAAACATAGACTCGTATGAAATAATTCGATAAATAAATAACAATATTAACGAAACGAGTATGTTTCGATTTTTTTTTTTTTTTTTTTTCAATATGCACATCATTCCATAATCACCCGACCAAACAAAATACTTTTATCATCATTAAAACAAAAAACAAAAAAAAAAAAAGAAAGAAAAAATACTTCAGTCAATCGAATTGAAAAATAATGATGAATAGAGTGTCGAGACTACAGGACCGGTTGATGCCACACGATTCTTCCAGTTAGGCACCCCGACACTAGGAGGCAGTGTCTTGGGGAGAACTTGGTACTAACAACGATATCTGTATGACAGACGTTCGTCCCTAACTCGAAGAGCTTGACTGGCCCTGACTTGGGCACGCACGATGACAATTCAGAGCACTCGGGAGAAAAGGCGAGGAGGCGAACACCATATCCATATGGGGAGCATATGAGGCGACCATCTGCCGAGAAACATAGTTCTTTGATGAATCCTTTACCGACGTTGGTTTCTTCTATGTAATGCGTCAACCTTGGTACATTTTGATGAATTGTATGGTTTTTGGGAACCTTCATCTTGAAGCCGCCTCGGCTAGGTCTGCTGATAATATAATAGGATCTATTTTGACGTGAACCTCCTTCTTCCCCATAAGGTCGAATCTCATTGTTCCTTTCAGGCCTTTGATGCAACAAGCCTCTGGAAAAATAACATACAAAAAAATTATATTGGAATGAAAGTACAGTATAGGACTCCAATGGGAGTCTTGGCCGAAAAAAAAAAAAAGTACAGTAAAACACTGCTTACACGGCCAAGTTGGGACCAAGATATCACCAGGTTAAGTAAAAGAGACTAACCCAGAGTGTATAAAAGAATAATTCAAGTGCCTCAAATAATAATTTAATTTATAAATTAGGTAAAAATTGAAATGAAATATAAAATAAATATATAAGTGAGGTGATATGCACATTAATATCTGATAAAGTTAAGTTTATTAGACCAATTTAAAAAATCTTTTTAAATATATAATTTAATTCAGGTATATAAACTATCTTTTTTATGTCAGTCACAAAGGCATTTTTTTTTTATTACTTTAGTTAATTGGTTTAATAGAAATAATGAGAGCAAAAAATTAAAAATATATATATAAATGATTGACCATACTATTTCAAATTATGAAGAAGATGGTCGGGGGTGTGGTCAAAATAAAGCAAAAAATAGTGAACAACTATTTATTAGCCGACGTTTTGCCCCACTTTGTAGATCTTCATCAGGGCTAAAAAGATATGAAAACAACTAAAAATATTTTGACATAGTAGGATAATAAGATAAATACAAGCAAAATAAAAGTAGTTATACTATAAAATGAGCTCTACAAAGCGGGGCGAAACGTCAGCAAATAAATAGTATTTGTTTCAGTTTGACAATAAAACAGTTGAAAGCTATTTTGTTCTTTTTTTGACTGCAACCACGACCATCTTCTCGATATTAAAAAAAAAAAATAATTGTGCAAGTATTGAGACCGGCAGACAGAAATGAAACTTCTGGAAATTAAATAATATATTAAATTTTTATTAAAAATGATCGAGCGTTCTCTCTTATAGTTTAAGGCAGAAAATATTAATTCCAGAATAACAATAATAATTAGAATAGAACAACCATTTCCTAATTCTAGTAGACATTTTTTTATATTTTCACTTCAATTTTTTTTTTTTTAAAATACACACTTACAAGGGAGCAATAAAACTCGGTTCTCTCGGCCTGACTCCTTCATCAATGCCGCTCTGCATTCGTACAATTCGTAGCCTTGATTCACCGCCCTGTTCATCATTATTACCTGAAAAAATGAATCATGCAATAGATTATGTTCAATTAATACGATATTTTTCAATAGATTAGCTAAAAACAATTTTATTTCTAGAATATCCCAGATAAAAATCAGGAGAATTCAGAGTCCGATCCTAGATCCTAATTGTGATAAAAAACACTTTTAAACCTGGTTAAATGAAAAGATCAAATATTAAATAGATATGAGAAATTTATATATAATATTATTGACTCTTATATCAGGGCAGGTTTTCCAGACAATCAGAACACAAAGACACTTAACTAAATTAATGGCTACTTTTACAAATATGACTATATCCTTGTTTTGGATTCCATAGCTTCTGAATGATGAAATTGGTTGGCTTGTTTTTTGGTTAAATAAAAGAAAATCAAACAAATATTAACTTTGATACATAAAATAAATCATACTAAAAAGTATATAAAAAAATTAATTAATCATAACAAAAAGGATATTACAATAGTAATAATAATAACAAATTTAGATCTACTTACGGCTCTCGTTGGATCTTTCTCTCCTTGCACGTGCTTCTCTAATGGCAATCAAAGCTTCCCAAACATCAGTAGATGTGACGGTCAGCTCTCCACGAGGTGATGAGTCGGGCGGAACCTGTGCTCGGAAACCACGAAATGCGTTTTGCCTCCTTAAAACCCTTCGAGGAAGACGAGGCCCTTCACTGTGGGACAGAATGCGTGGCGATCGAGAGTTAAGACCTATCACTAAAGAAGCCATCTCGGTTCTGAAACATTGATTAAAGTATGGTATAGTATGATAAGTAATGATTAAATTCACATTATGTTAAAAAAATGATGGGGGGAGAAGAGGGCCCTTAGCATAACAAACTCCATCCTCGTAGAACCTTGTCCTTATCAATTCTATGCTGGTATCAAGTTAAAGAATGCTTGTGAATTACTTTATGGTAAACAAATTAATATAAAAAAAATCAAGAAGAAAAGTATTTCAATTTTTGTGCTTTAGGAAACTTTGTTTTTATATTTCAATAAATCTATTTTTATATTGCAATAATTTTGAAATCAAAAGTTAATACTTATATAAGTTTTATCATAAATAACATATTTAGTACAATGTTTGTTATTTTTTATAATTAAAACTTGAAACTCTGGTTAAATATAAATAATGCTTATATTCCAGGGGTGGTCAACAAGTCAATCACGATCGACTGGTCCATATACACAATTTACGGCTGGTAGCACGTAATGTAAGAAAGATTGATGTCTCAGATAGAGGATTAACAGACAATCAAGAAAGGGAAAATAATGTTGAATTAATTTTTCTTTTAAACTTTTTCAATTCTATGAAAAAAAAACCAGTTACTGCACATGGATCACACAACTTTCACATACTAGCCTACTTACATCCAGAGATGGGCAAACATTAGCTATAGCTAAAGTTACCATGGATACGACCCTTATTCATGAATGAACCATTGATAAATAAATATCGTATCCATGGCAATTTTAGCTAGTAGTTTCATAGTTGCCCAACTCTGCTTACGTCCCCAACATTTGTGTTGAAGTTATCGGAATTTTTCTTGATTTTCAAAAAATAAATAAAAAATCTTAAGACCAGGAAAGATAAAATTTTGAACAAAAAATTTTTTTTTATTCTGTTGCTACAAAAATTTGTATTTTAAGTTTTTTTAAAGTGCAAATGATGAATATCAACTTTGTTATTGGCAAAAATACAAAAAAATAACAAAGCCGCATTCAAATTTTCCAGTCTCTTTCACCTCCTGTCTCTATTTCTCCTTTAATTAATAATAAAATTCCTTCATAATTCGTATATGCCCATTATTTTTTATTTTTGTTAACAATACAAAACTGCTAATTATTTCAAATAAACAGAATTAAAGGTAATTTGAAGAATTTTTTTTTTAATTCAGCATTTAACCCCTGTCAAAACTATTTCAATTAGAATAAAGCCTAGGCTCATTGGTAAGGCACTGTGCTACTGACTCCAAGGACCCAGGTTCTAATCCAGCTCTGGCAGATAATTATTATGCACGAGACAGCCCTGTGGGTTCAGGAGCCCCCGGGGTCCACTCTGCCTTATAAATTAATTACCCTTAATTGGTTAAAAATCTGTCTGTCGACCGACCAAATACCTTGCATAACTGATGAGAACAGATTCCAAAATCTAAAGGATTCGGAATGCTGCAAAACCAGGTTCTGCCCTTTTTGGTGATAGCAATTATATGATAAAAAATAAATAAAATGAAAGAAAAGAAATTTTGTAAAAGAATCAAACTATTTTACAAAGAAAAAATATATATTATTATTAATATCATAAGTAAAATAATAAAGTATAGGTTAGTAATGTCAGTAGAAAAAATAAAATTTTATAAAGGTGAAATAATGGAGAAATTACACAAAATTAATTATTAAAAACTAAATAAATCATATAAAAATTCTTTAACAAAACAATGAAAATATTTCATGAAAAATAAACAAAGAATACCTCCTCAGTGAAAGAAATAGTCAATTTATCTGACCTGTTAATGAAGGCCATAGATGTAAACGATAGGACGATGAAGGCAGAAATACCGTAATAGATCGCAGTCTAGTAGACGGTGTGCGATATAATAGCAACTCATGGCTGTGGAGAGACCTCAGAGTCAACTGTACGATATAAAAACGTGAGAGATGCAGTACAATATTCTACCGTAAACCGCAACTTTGTTGCAAACAAACAGCGCATAGTTCCTTTTTTACAATATATCATCATTACATTAACAATATTCAATTGAATAGATCAATTCCTCTTTATGTGAAATAATGAAATAACTTTTTCAATCTTCAATATAAAATAAAGGAAAATAAAATGTTTACGTGTGCGAACAACAACTGTTGGTCTGGTAACAGTACTTCCTTAAAAAGTACTGCACCTAACCCTTCATGGGTTGTAGCGGTACAGATTTAAATTTTTTTTTTAAATGAAAATTTATTTACAACAGGCAGTAAAGAAGTGGAGCACACAAGGGGAAGGGAAAGGCATCGACATCAATGGACATATACTGTTTCTCCCTTTCCCTTGCCGACGACCAAGCAGTGGTCACATATAGCAGAGATGGCCTAGAAGAAGCGTTGAAGGCCCTGAAAAAAGAATACAGCCTGTGGGGTCTACAAATAAATCTTGATTATACTGAATAACTGCCAGTAAACTGTGAAGCCCTGGACCTTCAGATTAATGGAAGTGTATGTAAGAAGATAGACTCCTTCAAATCCCTGGGGTCGAGAATAGATAGGAACGGTGAGTCGGAACCAGAGGTTAGAAGGAGAGCTGGACTAGCAAGAAGGTTGACTAGAATGTTGCACTCAGTCCTCTGGAATACGGTCATCTCAACGGGCAACAAAAGGTGAATTTTTAGAAGTTTTGTTGAGCCCTCACTTAGCTATGCCACAGAAACCTGAACACTTAACCCAGGACTCTACTCCAAACTACAAGTGGCAGAGATGTATTTCTGGAGGAGATGCCTAAGGATTACCCGCCTGGATAGAATCGGGAATGAGGATATTAGGAACAGGTTAGGGATGACTGAAGGAGTCCCGGAGAGGACTGGAAGGAGCAGGCTGCAATGATATGGGATCAGCGGATGCCAGAGCACAGGACTTTTCATACTTAAGCTAGGTTCTTCACATTCACACAGTCCATTATGTAAGACTTCGCTATTTGGATGCAGTGGACCTCAAAGTGTGTATCTCCTTCGAAAATTCAAATGTGAAATTTTTCACAATTGCAGTATTCCCCCTAACAATATATTGGTAAGTGACAATAATAATAAAATTTAAAAACTTACCTAGAAGCAAAAACTTACGTATCAGGTTGTTCGATTTCAGTTTCTGATTCTTCTGCAGGCGATAGTTCTGGAGAAGGATCACGAGAATCATTAGTAGGAAGTTCAGTGTCTTGTATGTCATGGACACAGGTCCATTCAGAGTTTTCATCATTTGAAATATTCCTGCTTAGTGCGCACCATCCTTGAGGATGAACCTATACACAACATAAAAAAAACAAAAACCATTAATAAACCCAAAAATTAAAAAAAAAAAAAAGTATTTTCAAAGAAAATAGCACCACCTGAAGAGAAGAAACAACCTCTGCATCATCACCCTCAGGGAAATCGGTTAAAAACTCTATGCGGTTCTTTTTCCGTTTTTTAGAAAACAAATGCGTAAAATTAGCAGCTACTGGAATGGTTGTCTGACTAAGCTGCATTAACCTGTACATGTTTGGCTGGAAAGATTATGAAAATAAGATTATTAATAAATAGATAAATATGGTAGTGTTATTTTTTACATATCCAGTGTTATCAATTGAAATATCTATATCTAAATATGATTTTTGAGTTTATTTCAAAACTTAAATATTAAACTATGTGAAATATGTTACAAAGCAATATTTTCAATAAAAATTAAATTGAATTAACTTATCTAGATGAGATGTTTCCATGATAATTTTCTAAAAGTGGATACATTGACTCAAATATATGAGGCATTGGATTCTAAAAGCAGCCAAGCCCATTCACAATTTTTTTTTTCAATTAACAAAGAGTTTAATCGAACACTGTTCAATTACATGCTATTTAAATTTTTTGAGAAAAATCCTTTTCCCTGCTGATAATTAATCTAGTAAAAAAATATTAATTGAATAAATAAAAAAATTTAAAATGAGCTTGGCTGGTAATGGAATATTGATGCCTTATATATAATGCGAAACATTAAAAAAATAAATAAATAAATTATCTAACCTTAAATCCATCGAGGTCCTTAGCGAGCGTGCGTAGGTCTAAATTATGTATTAAAATTAGATATCCACCAGTCGTACAGATTATCATTTTACTTGCATCGGGATTTAGACGAGTTCTCATTAAACCATTTGTATGAAATACACGGTTATACAAAAATCCACTCTCTGTATAACTACGGATAGAAAAAAAAATTATTAAATTTAAATAAATAAATTTGTATTATATAACATACTAGGCTCCTAAACCATCAATGTACAATTTTATAACATAAATCTTAATTTTATATATAATCTTATCACTCATTCGAAATTGGTTTTATTGTTTAAATAAAATAAATTGCATATATTTAAGTCTCAAAGACTCTTTATTAAAATTTTAAATTTTCAATGTTTCGGCCTATCTGGCCATCCTCAAGGACAATCTTAACTGTAAATTTACACATCCAATTATTAAAATCGTTTGCAGGCTATTCTGCCCAGTTCTAATAATTTTAGTCAAATAAACCTATTTTCTCGTTCTTTCATTTAATTTTAAAATGTTAATTACAAATTTTCTAAAACTATTATCACTTATCAACAATCTAGGTAAGGAAGATTAAATAACATTGCTGATAAGTGAGTGATTGTCCTTGAGGATGGCCATATTGGCCAAAACTTTAGACATGCACAATATTGATGAAAAGTTTTTTAGACTTATATGGATAAACTTTATTTTATTTAAATCTTGAGTGATATGTACTTTCTATAAGATTTTTTACTAACATAAACTCAAAAGTCTTATCCTCTTTTTTATTTTTATTTTTTTAATATAAAATGGTCAATGTTTTGGAGTGCTCCTCCATTTTCAGAGTTCTCTACTATTTTAACAATCCCTAATCCTAATTCTGTTCTCTATTTTCCTGAGCGTTCCTCATATTTATCTGAGTTAGCCCTGTGGGTTCAGGAGCTCTCTGGGATCCACCCAGCCTAATGAAGGGGTACCCTTAATTGAGTAAAACTCAGGCAGTCGAGCGTGATTCAGAACAAATCATCTCCTTTCACAACCATTGGTTTAGTAACAGCAGTACTCCCTTACAAAGTACTGTACCCCTGATCCTTCATGGATTGTAATGGTACAAATTTTTTTTCCACATATTTATCAACCCTCGCTCTGTTTAAAATCAACCCCTTGGAGGAGGGGGGGGTGTGAAAAATATGTGGAAGGTAAAGATAGCTGAGTTTGCTAAGAGGTTCCCTTCTATTCTAACAGATTGTATAGAAAATTGGCAGGGTAAGATTGTATGGATATGAACACAGGGAACAACTAGTATTTGTGATATAATAAAATTTGTTTGTACTAGGTAATATATACTAATGCTTACATTAATAATCCAAAAATATGTAAGAAATTATATTTATTATTAATATTTGCATTGTAAAAATATTTAGAAAACCTTGAAGACGGTGGTAGGACCCTGAATTGTAAGTTTAAAAAAAAAATAAATAAAAATTGGAGTTTATGTTAACAAAAAGTCCTTATAGAAAGTACATATAACGAAAAATTTATAGTATAAACACTAGGATGGTCCGTCTGATGGCGGATCAGCCTCCATTTTACAAATTATACAATTGTTCATTTAATTGTATTGCTAGGTATTGAAAATACCAGCATGAGAAGATAGGAAAGAAAAGTTAAATTTAATTAAACAGGATGTGCATTTCCCATCTGATAACATGTCGGTAGCTGACAGGTAGGAGAACAGCTGTGCTATTAAAGGCATGTCAAAGAGGGTCCATAAAGATACCAACTTACCAGGTAGTACACACAGGTACTTAACAGGTAGTACGGTCGGCAACCCTACATCATAAACAGTCGAGAAAACCAACCCTAGGGGCAGGTACGACACTTACCCAAACAACTGATGGCGGTGAGTACTTATTATTTCTGGTGATAAAAGATAAGTAAAGGAGCCAATGGAGTGGCTAGAAAGAAAGGAGACAGCGAAGGCAAGCACACACTAAGGAAGAGAAACAGACATCTCAGGCTAGGCCAGGCTGATGAGGATGAACAAATAGAGGACCATGGACTAACAAGAACCGAAATGAACACCACAAAAGCTGCCAGGTACATAAGCTAAGTAAAATCATAAGTTTCAATAGTCAAAGCCAATAGTATAAGTCCATAAATACAAGTACCCTGTTTTATGATAGGGATGACTATTAGTGATATTACATGAGTTTAAAAGTAAAAAAAGTATCTAGCAGAATTGTATAAATCACTGATATTGTACCAAAAACAAACTACAAGATTACTTATTAGTTTGTATTTATTATGAAACAGGGCCCTGGCATTCTCGATTCGTATCATATTAAATAAGCTAAATTTCTAAGAACCATGGGTCGGTTTCCATCAGGAACCCATAGAGATAGATCATATAAATAGAGATACAAAATAGAAAAAGAAACCTAAATACATATATAAATAATAAAATGCAGTTCGTGAAGCCCCCAAAAGTAACAGCTGTCAATAGCCATGACATAACATTTTTTATGACATCCCTTGTTGTGAATTGGGAATTATCCAAATATACAAAATGATTATAGGATTACCTTTCCAAAGGGCTTATGTGTTGACCAGTTTATCAATTATATATCTTTATATTTATAAAATATTGTTACTATGGAAATATATATAATAATATTAAGGAGTAGTATTGGGTAATATGATAGCATAATAATATTTATTTACATTTAGTACAAGATTTGATAAAATGATTGCAATAAAATGAAATGATCCAGATAAATGGTTTGCCATAAAATATTATTACATTATAAATGATTACCTAATATATCTATGAATAGCTGAATGGATGGTGAATGAGGTGGGGTGTTGTTGACATCTTAGACGTGGAGTTCCAGATCTGAAGAGACCATCTTTTCTCTGGTTGAAGTCCATCCTCTATCCTCTTCTAGCTGCCAGTTCCGAGCCCCAAATACCCCTTCCTCTTCCAGCTCGGTCTCCAGTCCCTACTACTTAATTGTCTGGGTGTCACCCTTTTGGAATTTATTTCCTCATTGGCTACCATTAGCTATGCCCATGAAGAATAAGTTACAAAGGGTGACAAGTGTTTGGGATAAACTATAATTGAAGCAGGTAGCCTTCTCATGGCTAATGAACATCTGGGCGTTTACTTCCATTAGGTCTTAAAAGGTCTCTGGGTTCCCTGCAGAGTATACCCGTGTGTTGACAGGTATCAATCCTTTTTCTGTACCATGTCATTTCCAAGGGATCAGGTACCAACGCAAAGTCGTAAAATTACAAAAAAATATTTATAATGTACTGAAGTTCAATACATAGCAGTATTACTCGTTGCTCAAATTGTATAACCATAATTCACATCTACTCTGTAGTTCAGATTGTAAGAAGGGAAATAAATAAATTTCAAATCTTTATCCCAGTATTTTAATTTGTATCCCAAAATATTACAAGATGATCATATGTAAAATAAAATATTACAAGATGATCACATGTAAAATGAAATATTACAAGATGATCATATGTAAAATAAAATA
>NW_027107689.1:53341-67912 GCF_000696795.3 Halyomorpha halys | reverse complement strand
ATTACAAGATGATCATATGTAAAATAAAATATTACAAGATGATCACAGGAAACTTTTTTATACAATAGAGAGAAATAAAAGAAAATCACAAACATTACTGATATCCTCTGCAACCAGATCCATTCTGAGTTACTCATCAAAACCTTAGATATAAATAAGTTTCAAAATATATTTGTTTTATATC
This sequence comes from Halyomorpha halys, assembly GCF_000696795.3. Lineage (NCBI taxonomy): Eukaryota > Metazoa > Arthropoda > Insecta > Hemiptera > Pentatomidae > Halyomorpha > Halyomorpha halys. The sequence continues at coordinate 67,728 of NW_027107689.1, read as the reverse complement.
TAAAACTATTGTTGTGTACTATACCTGTTTATATCCCAGGTATAAATAGCACCGTCAAATCCTGAAGTAACAAGGAGCCCATCACTTTGAGAAAACTCAATATTTTTGACCCAATTTGAGTGCCCATGCAGTGTCCTTATTCGACTTTTCAAATTTCTAGCATCCCATAGTGCTACGGTACTATCGTCACTGCAGGTTGCGAACACTCTAGAATCTAAAAACCTAAAAAATAATTTAAGGGTATGAATGTAAAATTAAGATCAATAGGATATTACTATTTTTAAATGGAATTAGATAAATTACAATTCATATAATTTTATTTATGTACACAGTAAAACCAATCATTAAACCAGAAAGACATATACAAATAAATATAAATATTTCTTATTAGTTACGCACGTTACTTATTAGTTATGTTCACTATATTATTATTGTTGTTTTAAAAAAAAAAATTTTTTTTATTTTTCTTCTATTCATTTCTTTTGTTAAACTTTACTTATATTTTGCATCTTTATCAATTATTATGTTACATATATTTTCTTTTTCTTTCCATATTTCAATTTTTAAATTATTAATAATTAATATGTTCATACTTCTTTGTATTATATAACTTCATTTTTATTTTATTTCCTTAATTATGTTATTTTACCCACTTTTTCAATTACCTATGGATACATTTTATTTCCCACTTCTCTCATCACTTCATTTCATTAATTCTATTCTGTAAAATTATTCATTTTATGTCATTCTGTTTATATTTTATTTTCTATACTTATTGTGGTTGTTATCTTGTTCTGTTCTTAGCCCTGAAGAAGGCTATAAACTCTAGCTGAAACGTTGGTACAACTAAATAGGTTACACCAACTTATTTGCGTTTCATTTTGACCGCACCCCCAACCATCTTCTCCTCGTACGTCATCCACGGTCAACTATCTCTCATAATTATAAATATTTCTTTTTTAACATTCTTTATTTATTCTGGAACTAGTCCCTTTAGAATAATATTACAGGCATTAGTGCCTTAGAGTATAATAAAAAGTTTTTAAAAATAAAAATGAACTTATAGAACATTATAAAGTATAACTAAAATAATAAATTAAAAATGAAAAATAAATAAATAAACAGCAATATTTAACAGAATATGTAAAATGAGAAAAGAAAACAGATAAAACAAAACTATCTCATAAATCATAGCGTGACTAACTTCTAATAATATTAATGGAAAAGAATCGAACAGAGATGAATTAAAAATAATTAACAAAAAGGAACAACTATAGTTTATATACATATTACGGTAGAGTCATAAGTAACTTTTGTTTATTTAACAGACATTTATTTTATTCTCATTAAATAACAAAATTATATTAATTTATTATGTAATCACCACTATATATAACTTTCCCCCCTCTTCCTGGCAGTTTATCAATTCCTTCCTTGTAAAATGAGGTTAGTTTGGACTGGAAGAAGTTTTTGACAGTCTGCCTCACTTGCTTTTCAGAATTGAAGGTTTTTCCATTCTAAAATCCTTCATTTCAGAGGTTACAAAAATAGTTTAAAGTAAAATATATTATACAAAACAATTGACAAAAGACTAAATGAAGCCACGTCTATATAGTGAAAACAAAAACTTGTCATGGTACCTCATAGAAGTTAGATACAAACAGCAGATTCTACTTAGCTGCATCGGAAGTTACTTATGAATCAACCTAATATTTACAAGTATAACAGAAAACTGAAAATATCAAAGGTAGAAAAATAATAAGTTTAGTACAACATCTCTTTCAGGACAAGAGATATGATAAAGTTTAATAAGCAGGACAAATCCCTTAAAAGGAGGTTGAAAGACCTAAAGAAATTACATAAAAATGTAAAAATAATTTGCTTTTCTTAATTCATTTCTTGATTGTAATCTTTCATACAGAGTAATATAAAATATATTAATAAATTTGTCATAGATTTATAGGATCTAATTTCTTCTAATATAATAATTTTAAATGAACGGGTTGTCCGAAACATTGTCCAAAAGATAAAAGGAAGGAGATAAAAAGTAGAAAGGTTTTTTTTTTTCCTTGAAATCATTGGCTTGACGATAATGAGTCATCAACTGCAGTCAAAAATTCAAGGATAGTTTTTCATTTATTAATATTTTTTTGTAGAATGATAATTTTTCATATTAAGGCTTTAAGTTATCTCAAATGATCACTTAATTTAAACAATTTTTTATTTATTTACCCCTATCAAACACATATATCTCGTGAATACCAACATCAAAGTTTTTTTAAGGCAAAGCATTTAATCTTCGAGACTATTTGCTGATAGGATACAACAAACATGTTTCTGCAACAGGATATACCTATGCATCTTTTTTTTTTTTTTATATAATTTTTTTTTATATTTATATTTTGAAATTTATTTTAGTTGTTAAATGTTCAAAAACATTGAGGTGAAACCCAGAGTTCTCTAGGATCACTGGTTCATATAGGTTAATTATTTAAGTCACGATATCAGGCTAACTGATAAGGACAGCATATTTGACAACTGCAATCAGTTGTCAGTATAACATCTCATTCTTAGAAGAAAGAAAAATATGAAACAAAAAAACTTTGAGATCCTGAGAAATAATTTGTTGATATTATAATCAAGGACTTTCATCAATAAAGAGAACAGTATTTGGTAAATACACTTTAACTAGCCACAAATGCTGGATGAATTCTTTTTTGTGGTTCTAAACATGATTAATAATCTGATTGTCAACTGAACTATAATATATTTCAATTCAACGATACATTCATATTCTCATAGTTGACATAATATTTATCAAAGTATCAAATAATGAGTAATAGTTAAACAAATAAACGTACAAATGTGGTTTGATAGTGAACCACTATGCCAATACTAACTTTGATAGGTAATTTGAGATGATAGCACAATTAAATTGAAATCCATTACAAATATAAAACAATAATTAACTTCAGTTAACCTAAATGATTGCAAAAACAAAATTCCACTTCGTGGAATTGAGAAGCTACACAACTAAAAAAAAACATAACCTCAAAAACAAAACAATTAGCCAAAATAGGCCTCAATTTAATTGATGTAATTTCTTCAACTTACCTTGTGACTGTTTTAAATGAAAATTGCTTTTGACTAAGAAACAAACACAGGTATAGTTGATGTAATGAGAAACAACAACTTAAAATCACTTATTAACTTCATCAAAAAGAACAGTAAAATATTACCTAACGCAATTAACACAATCTAAATGTGCATTATCAACAGTACTAAGGAGTTGTCTCGATAGAGGATCAAACATAAGAATACTTCTTTTCTCACAAGCTGCTACAAGTAACGATCTAAAAAAAAACAAACAAAAAAACAAATAGTAACGAAAATAAGTTAAGAAAATTTGAGTTTAATATGTGTATATATATAAGTAAATCTATTATATCATCGTATTAGTGGCTTTGTGCAACAACAACCAATTTTTAAAGGTATGTAGTTTATTAATTAGTGTTTTCTGTCAAATATTAAACTTTTACAATAAAAACAAACAATGTTTCCAGAACCCAGTAACTCAATTTCAAAAGTAATTGGCATCAAAATATGAAATGAAATTAAATATCTGAAACAATTTTTTTTTTTAAACATCAATGTCCTTCCTCGTTTCACTAAACCTTCATTTTCAGTTATTCAGATTTATTCATCTTTAAACCTGAAATTGGAAATTTGTCGTTATAGTTTCAACATATAAATATAAAAAAACAGATAATTTTTATGATGTTTGTTGGGACGGGGAAAAATTTTGATAAATGAGTTATTTTAATTCGAAAATGATAACCTTTCAATAATATATAGATTTTAATAACTAACTGATACAGTAAATGAAAAACTAATCAATATGCACCATGTTGAGCAAGAAAGGTTAGTATGGCATTCTGTATAACAAATTATTCGGATGACAACTGTTTATCAGTGTCTGTAATCAGTTTTAAACAACAAACCGTGTATGCAAATAATATTTATTTCATGACTCATGTAGAATTATTGGAGAATGATGAAATCAAATTTTAACTACAAATAATTAACAAACAAAAAACTAGACGATTGATTGTGCTTTACAAGAATGTTTGGTTTAAGATAAAACTATTAATTAGTTTTATCAAAATCATAGTTATTTCTATTCACTGTAATGATATGACAGTACTCTTACCCATCTGGAGAAAATTCCAGATTGAATATACCCCCTGGAGCTGCATTCTGTAAGCTTTCATTGTGATCCCAGGAAGTGCATGGAGCAAATGCATTATAAAGTCCTCTCATAAACTGGTCATTTGACCCAATTCTCGGTCTCAATCCAACTTCTCTATCTCTAATAAACTTAGTACTAAAACAAGTTTAAAAAATCACAATAGAACTAATAACACAGAATAGAGGTGATGATTAAATCAGAATTAGAAGAAAAAAAGACTTTACGCGAAATGCTTGGTTTCAAGAGCATGATGAGGCATCTTCATGAGCAGACATGGATTTCTACTCAATGAAACTTTTTTAATTTTCATTGAAATCGAAAAACAATACCCAACCTACAACTAAACCTTAACAATAACCATTAGCCATCAGCTGTTACACCTGTTAGGTTATCATCGAGGTTACAAATACTAACAACTTTGCCAAAAAAATATATCGAGAATAAACAATAATTACATTCGTTCTAGAACAAGTTACATTAAACTTATTCAGAAACAATTTTATAGATACATGCGATTTATTTATTTTAAAATTATTCCAAAAATAGTTTTGGATTAAAGTTTTATTTTTTGGTCCGAAATGACTCTTAATTCCCTTTTACGCAGTTTTAAAATAAGTACGTCCCCTAATTAGTAATTCTTATCAGAATGCTGAAGTATAAATGAAAATTTCTTCTTCATCTCAACACATCTTGATGTGAACTGACTCATATCGTACTATTTCCATACCCCAAATTTATTAAATTACAGAAATTAAAAACATTCATAAATAACCATTTTATTGAAATCAATTAATGGACTAGGCAATAAAAAAATTACATCATATGATAATTTTAACATTTTAACTATTATGTCATGAGGAAACCATGGATACCTCTTAAAAATAACACTAGCGCCTTTTCTGCAGAATTTCCTATTGCATTAAAATTTAAAATAATGATTTCATTTATAACAAAAACATCAATATAGTTTCAACACTTTTATTATCTTTACACTCCTACGTTTCAGCAAATTCCGGCCACTTTCAAGGATCTTATTCACTGTATCACAGCCAAACATTGGTAATCACATAATTGCTGGCCACTGTGCCTTTGTCAGTTTTTTATCATTAGTCAATTACCTATTATTTTCTCAGTGACAGTTACAACAATAATTAGTTTACACTTTCTGTTTCACGTAATCACTATATCAACACTACATTTAATGAATGTAGTAGAGTAACTGTGAAAATACTAGATAATTGACTTATTATAAAGAATTGACAAAGGCACAATGGCCTGCGATTAAGTGATAACCAATGTTTGGCTGTGACAGTGTGTATAAGATCCTTGGTGGCTGAAATGTCTGAAACATTGGAGTGTAAGGATAATAAAAAAATGTTGAGACTATATGAATGTTTTTGTCATAACTAGGGATAGGATTTTTATGTGCTAAAAAATCCGAAATATGTACATAAATATGTGCTTATAAATTGTCAAATATTTAAATAAATATGTATTTACAAATTTTGTATTATTCAACAATATAAATTACTAATTAATTAGTAATTTTATGACTTAACTGAATAACCGAACTCAACTTAAACTGAAACTCAACTTGGAAGCGCAATCCTTTGACTTTGACTTAAAGGTCTAAATGCTGACTGGGGAGTGAAACAAGACTAAAATGAGAAAAGACCATCGGAAGGGGGGAAACAGAGAAATGGATTGAGGAGTAAACAAACAAATTCTAGGGAAATGCCACAGGAATAAGACTTTTTACGAAAGGTAGTAAAAGGTAATACCCAACACGATTTATTTCCTTTTTTCACAGTAAAGCACTCACTAATTCACAATTTCATTCTATTTTAGAGGGTTCGGAAAAAAAAAAAAAAAAAAAAAGAAAAAAGAAAAGGAATAAGACTCTTGCTCTTTTTAATTGATTCTGAGAAATTCTCGATGCAATTCTGTGTGAAAATTTATTATTGCCACTGCTTTCAATTTGTGTTCAAAGATGAAGACATAGAATTTGTACGCACTATTTATGATAAATGATAAATTTCACCTTTGAGTTTCTTGCGTTCTCTTGAATTTTACGTAGTTGCTGCGAAAAATGTATTTACAATTGAACAAATAAAATTCGTGATTCAGGACAAAATACCTAAAAATATGTTAAAGATAACAAATATTTCAGAAAATATGTGATTTACAACAAAATATGTAAAAAAGGCCAAATATTTAAAAATATGTGAAATAAAAATGGTTTCTTTTGGACAGAAATGTCTTAAAACATCTTTAGTTAGTAAGGAATCTAAAAATATGTGAAAACATAAAAATCCTATCCCTAGTCATAACTAATAAACAAATCTCTCTCAAACAAGAATTTTCATAATATGTAAAGATTTCATTTATAATTTACAAGACCAGGGATATAGTTTTATACATCTAATTGCCTTTAAAAATGATACAGTACGATGGGAACGAGCTTATCGGTCGTGAAGGGGGAGGCAAGTCCTACAAGAACTAGCCGTAGGCCCTTACAATAGTAATGAGGAGATATCCACAGAAGGCAGAGTGAAATAAAAGTCAATATACATTTCCAAACATAGCACTAAAATATATTGATCAACTATGTATATTATTGATTGGAGAGGTTTGTCGGAGGTGCGGTCAGCAAAGAACAACATAAATAAACAAAACAATATTTATTCATTATATAGGCATAAAATAAATAAATATTATTTTGTTTATTTATGTTGTTCTCTGCTGACCGCACCCCCCCCTCTTCCCCCCCCCCGACAAACCTCTCCAATCAGTAATCTACGGTCAACTATCTACACCTCATTATGTATATTATTCTCATTGCCTCCTAAGGAAAATAATTCTCTGAGGGGAAAATTTGCACTTTAATCATTCAAGTTGCCCTAGGTCAACTCTCTGGGCTAACGTTGTTAAATTAAACATAATCAAGATACGTGTAAGACGTTAAATTTAGCGCATCGGAAGATTGTATTGCAATCTTCATTGATTCAAATAATAAAAAGATTACAATATGTAACATGGTTATCACTTGTGTGAAATTAAAGTTTATTCAAAGATTAGTACAAATATTAATATAGGGCGTTTGTCTGATGGCAGGTTCACGTGTTAGCTGGTAGGTTGCGTCATGCCATCCCAAAGCGGTTTAGGTAGCTGCAGTAGTTAAATTATAGACCAGCAGATAGCGGTGTCGCTAACCTAAATAATATAAGTAGCTACCCACCATTGGAGCTTATTTTGTCGAGTTCATATCAATTCTCATTCTTTCTCCAGCCTCGTTGGTCCAGGCCAACCACCTTTATCTTCTACACTTTACTGACCAATACCCCCATAGTTGGCTCCGTTTTCCACCCGTATACAAATCGTAGTACGGGTATTTACTTTATCATTACTGAGAACCCCATATTTCTATCAGAGACCATTCTCAATCAAGATGTAAAGTCCGGTTTCCCTCAGTAACTTAAACCTTAAATCTATAAATGCGGTGCGTGTCGTGTTCAGCTGTTTCCAGACCATCACGATTGGAGTGGCACCCTATGCTCTGCGAGGAATAAAATCAGAATTCTGGAAGAACCCATTGTTTTCAACTTTTGATTCCCAACTTACATATGAAGTATATGTAGGCCACAATCACCGACAAGTAACTCTTTATTGTATGAAATGATGGTTTTTTAAAAACCTATATATTGGGAACTATTGTACGTAAATAGCTCTAGTAGGACTTATATTTTAGAAAATTGACTCTACTTTAAATGGTATTCTCTTAAATTTTCTAGTGTTGTTGCGTTAAAACTGGTTTAAAGATATGGTCAGTAGGTAATGAAGTTACTTTGAGAAAACTATATCACAAACACCATTCAACGTACAGATGTTTATTAGTACTCTAATTAATGCTAGCTTAATATTATATAAAGTTGTTTATGACGTTTATCTTCGTAGGAGTAGTATTTTTATATTTTCAAAAAGTTCATCCGATGAACTAGAAATTAACATTTTGTATATTTATTTTGTCATGTATCATAAAAACTACTACTCCTACAAGGATAAACGTTATAAACTACACTATAGTACATTTAACTAGCATCAATTTGAGTACTAATAGACACTTGCACGTCTCATGGTTCCTGAGATATAGATTTCTTAATATAAATTCACTAAATAATTTTTTTTAATAAAAAAAAATTTCCGAGATATAGATTTTTAACTTGCAACATTTCATGTTATATGTTTTCATAAATTAAAATTTTTGTTCAAACAGCTAGAAATCAATATTTTGTAAATTTATTTCAATTAATAAGATCTTACAAAACTATCTGAATTTCAGAATAAAAATACAGCTGTTAGACAATGTAGCACACTGAAATAAGAAATCAATAAGAGATCTCCATAGAAACTTTTGCAAAAGTCTAGAAAATCAATAATGAATGTTTTTTGAGATCCTAATTACAAATTTTAACTTTTTGACCACACAATTTTTTTCTAAGACTTCTTTATAGTTACCAATTGGGTGGACTACGTACCCCCTACACTGCAAGAACCCAAAAGAAGAAAATAGTTATTTCATCTCAATTTCTGATTACTTCTATGAAAACTAAGTATAATTACTATTCGAAATTTATGAGTCTGCAAAGTATAGGTAGGGGGAATACAAAATGGTGGCTGTTTCAAAACGTTAAAAAAAAAAATTTTCATTCGGAGCTCTATAAAACTACCTACTACACAAGAAAAACTAAGAGAACACCGTTTAAAGTAGAGTAAATTTGCTAACATAAGAGCCCTAATAGAACTATTTACGTTCAATAGTTCCCGAGCTATAATATTTTTATAAGCAACATTTCATAAAAAATATATTCAAAGAACAGTAGTTTGTGAATTTATTTTGAGAAATCTATATCACAAAAAATATTCGACGAACAGATGTCTATTAGCAATAAAATTAAAGCTAGTTTAATGGACTATAACGTAGTTTATCTTTGTAGAAGTAGTAGTTTTCATGATATTTGTAAAATAAATTGATTTATAGTTGTTCATACAAATTTTTATGTGGAAAATTTATATTCATATGCGAAGATCATTAAAACTACTACAAAGATGATACTTTTTATTTATTGATAGATATTACAATCTGCCACACCGTTGTGGGCAATAGGTAATAGTGATGAATGATTACATTCATACTAAAATAAAATAACATAAGAATGAAAATAAATAAATAAATGAAAAAAAGCACATAAAAATAAATAAAATCTCTCTTAAAATATCTACAAACAAAGGATAAAGAAAATGAACATAATCAAACCATGTGCATGAAAAAACAAATAAATAAAATAACATAATCTCTAGTCACATTTACGCTCTTATACACAATATTTACCCAATCGACCCGAGGATCCCCGAGCCCACTATATCCTCCATGTGTGGGGGGTAGAGCAGAGCTCAAAAGATCCTAGTGCATCCCTCTCCCCACATCACTGGTACTACAAAGATAAACATTATTAACTATTTTATAGTAAATTTAACAAGCTTTAATTTGAGTGCTGGCAGACATCTGTACGTCGAATGATTCCTGAGATATATGATTTCATAAATCAAACTTACTGTCCGAACAACTATAAATCATTTTATTTTAGCAAATATTCTGAAAACTACTATTCCTACGAAGATAAACGTCATGAACTACTTTATATTGCACACTAGCTTTAATTGGAGTGTTAATAGATATCTGTACGTCGAATGGTTTTTTTAGATATAGAATTATCAAAATAAATTCACTGATTTTTTTATGAAATATAAGCTATGTCTCGAGAACTATTGGACGTGAATCGCTCTTTTACATCTAATATTTTAGCAAATTAACTCTACTTTAAATAATGTCCTCTTAGGTTTTTTTTACTGTTGTTGGTAGATTTAATGATATCGAGCGCCGAATGAAATTTTTCTTTTAACGTTTTGATATTTTTGATTTATTAGCCGCCATTTTATATTACCCCTACCTATACTTGGCAGACTCATCAATTTTGACTAGTAATTATACATAATGTTTACTCAAGTAATCAAATATTATGGTGAAATAGCTGTTTTTCTTTCTTGCCAGCTCTTGTACTATACCGTTTTATAATTTTATTTGCGTTCAATTCAAAATTTATGGTAATTTTCTTTTTTTTGATTTTGTATAAGATGATAGGTAGAACAATACATGGTTTCAAGTTATAAGAAAAAATGTCAATTTTGTTTTTTTCGACACTTCTGGAAAAAATGGTCATAATGTTAAAATTCGTTATCAGCTCTCGAAAAAACACAAATGGACACATTTCCATGATTTCCCCAAAACCTTTCACATAAAAATACCATAGGAATGGATACAAATACCACGTAAGTTTTTCAGTAATCGAGATACGAATATATACTTAATTAAAAACAAATATAAACTACTATCCCATGCAACCAAGACTTAATGCAGTATTGTCTGCAGTCAAATGTCCGACCAAACTGCAACTCCAGAAAACCAACATCATCGACCCCAAGAATTCGGCAAAGAATATTTAGAAAATCCTGTAGATTAACTGCGGTTTTGACAATATGTCATTTTCTTTAAAAATAGACCCTTAAAAATATCAACAATTAATCACCATTTTTAACTAAAGTTTTCAGTTTAATCCAAGTTGACTTACATTGAAAATCAAAATTCAAATTAATTATACCGAGGTTAACCATTCCTCGAAACTACTTCAAATTCTTCCGAAATATACTCTGAAATTATTTTCCCCTTTCAGTAAATTCCAAACCATAACGCTCGATGGTGAGATATTTCACCCAATCATTGGAGTATAAAGTGTCAAATACTTTTTTCCGTAATTCCAAAAAACTAAACAAGATAAAAGTGTAATTTTATTATTAATATTCTTGCGAAGACATTGTTTCAAAATCAGTTTTTTTTTTTTAATAAATCATTATTTCTATATTACCTTTGATTAAAAGTAATATAAATGTATGATGCCAGATCTAGGTGGTCTGGCAATTTAATAATTAGAACATATGTTTTGTTTTTCATATCTTTATTGAAATTTACAACTGTGTATTACAAAATACATTCAGTAAATATGATCTTAGTTAAAATGGACTGTTACGGGCATGTAGAGAAGCTACCTTGAGTACATTGGTAGCACTCTAATGACATTTTACATTAGTAGGTCTCCTGGCCGTCTTCTCTTCAGGTGCCTCGGAGAATTGCCAGGAATGGAAGATGATGCAAGGTTAGAAACTAGGGTGTTTGAGTGGTTAGGGAGTTTATGGGAAGGACTTGACCGCCCAACATCGGCGAGCCACCAGACGATGAGGAAGCTGACCCGGATTGAGACCAGGAGGGCTGGACCAGCCTGGTAACTGCAGGAGGCACCCAGAGGGATGCAGTGGACAAGGTGCAGCTCCATCAGACGTAGCGCTGGGCTGCACCATAGTAAAAAAAAATTAATTGAATAATTAATAAAAAAGGAAAAAATTGGTGATCCTAGGGAGTAGTGGCATGCGCAAACCCCAGCGCACTACCCCACTGCTCCCGCACCCCGTATGCCAGAGGGATATATATCGTATCCCAAGGGAGGGGGATAATAAAAAAAAAAAAAAAAAAAAAAAAAAAAAGGTTAGGGAGTTTATAATGGAAGGAGTGATGTCTGGTTCGGGCTAGATCGGTTACATAAGGAACATTAAGGTCTTTATGTATGATTTTATTTGCGACTAAGTAAGGAGCATTGAGAATTTTACGAAGGATTGAATACGAGAGAAATTCAAAGGTTTAGTGGACCCCCAAAGCTTAACTCCAAACGTCCAGATTGGCCTTATTACAGTCATGTAGATCAGTCTTTTATAATGAATTGGAAGTTTCAACAGTTTTTCTAGTAAGTGTTATAATAGTCGAAATCGACGTGCAGTTTCCTGTCTTTTCAGTCTTTTGTGAGGATTCCAGGTTAATCGTTTGCTCAGATGTAGTCCAAGGTAGCGGATGTGTTCTACAGGGGTAAGAGTAACATTATTAAATTAAACTGTAGGGCAGTCGGTAGGTTTACGACGAAGGGTAAAGGTCATTTGTTAACAATTTCATAATATGTGCAGTGCTGCCAATTTTCGGGTATTTTTCACCTTAGTGGGTAATTGTCGAGTATTAGAGTATTTCGGGTAAAATAGCTTTACGTTATATATAGATGTGCTGGTGCAGTGTCACACTAGTCTATCGAGTAGTTTTTTTAACTAATCATTAGAGACTCTATTAATAAAAAGTTATTATATTTACTGGAAGATTATTGATGATTGACCGTGTGTATAGATGAACGGAATATGGTCCGGGTGCGGTCAAAAAAACTCAAATAGTAAATGATTATAGTGGAAGATTATTGATTGACCGTGTGTAAAGATGAAAGGAATATGGTCCGGGTGCGGTCAAGAAAAACTCAAATAGTAGAAATATACTATTTTAAATGATTATACTATTTTTATTGAGCCAACGTTTCGCCCCACGTTGCAGGGCTTCGTCAAGTTGTCGCGATCGACTTGTCATAGGAGTAGTCTAAGGGGGAAGAAGGGCTGTGAAATGCATACTATGTTTATACACTGTGTTTCAGTATCAGGTGCATTCCAGTGAGTTATGGGTAGATAAATAATATATATGTTCAAAACTATTTTTTATTTTTTAAATCCCTTATTAAGTTTTCGAGATATAAGCTCATGAAAAAAAAATTAATTTCCAAAGCAAACTTTTGATAGAAGCGTTACCTAAAATGTCGATTTTCCGATATTTTTTCAAGATAGATTTTTACTTAATTTTATTTATAACTTCAATGTTTACAATCAAGTTGTACTATCAACTTTAAACTTTAAAAAAAAAAAAGTTATCTTTCTATTATATTGTATCATATCAAAAAATGTAATTTATATATGTCCGATCACGGATTGATCAGTATGCTGTGTAATGTAGCAACCCGATGTATTTGGGCAGCACGATTGAATAAATTTCTTTCTCTCATAAATATGAATAAATTGCACAGTATGACTGATAATTTGATTTCTGTATTTCACTTTCGCGTTTTTTTGGGCCAGGAAAATGTATCATGAAAGAATAATATGACTTACTTTTTGCTAATCTATCAATAGCTCGCTGAGTACACATCGTACTGAAGTACACATATACTGATTATTAGGGATAGGATTTTTATGTGCTGAAAAATCCGAAATATGTACATAAATATGTGCTTATAAACTTTAAAATATTTAAAAAAATATGTATTTATAAATTTTGTATTATTCAACAATATAAATTACAAATCAGTTAGTAATTTTATAACTTAACTGAATAACCGAACTCGACTTGGAAGCTCAATCCTTTGACTTTGACTTAATTTTAGGCATGCTAAAATAATGTTAAAATACAATCAAAAACAATTTAACTCGAAAAGGTCTAAATTCTGACTGGGGAGTGAAACAAGATTAAGAGATGTGAAGGGACCATGGGAAGGGGGAACAGAGAAATGGATTGAGGAACCGACAAATTCTAGGGATTGGAGAAGTTTGTCGGGGGGTGCGGTCAGCAAAGAACAACATAAACAAAACCATATTTATTTATTTTATTAGGGAAATGCCACAAGAAATAAGACTTTTTACCAAAGGTAGTAAAAGGTAATTCCCAACACGATTTATTTCCTTTTTTCACAGTAAAGCACTCACTAATTCACTGTTTCATTCTGTTTTAGAGGAATCAGAAAAATAAAAAAATAATAATAATAAAAAAAGGAATAAGACCCTTGCTCTTTTTAATTGATTCTGAGAAATTCTCGATGCAATTCTGTGAGAAAATATATTATTGCCACTGCTTTTAATTTGTGCTCAAAGATGAAGATATAGAATTTTTACGCACTATTTATGATAAATGATAAATTTTATCTCTAAGTTTCTTGCGTTCTCTTGAATTTTACGTAGTTGCTGCGAAAAATGTATTGACAATTGAACATACCTCAGGGTAGTATCCTTGGTCCTTTCCTTTATACAGTTTTCACAGCTGACATCCCAACCCATCCTAACACTATCCTCATCACGTATGCCGATGACACATGTCTATTGTCAGTGAACAATGATC
>NW_027107689.1:47790-52796 GCF_000696795.3 Halyomorpha halys | reverse complement strand
CTACATCTCGACAAACGACTGACATGGAATCCTCATACAAGACTAAAAAGACAAGAAACTGCTCGTAGATTCCGACTATTGCAACATTTACTAAACTAACGATCTAAATTGCCAATCCATTACAAAATACTGATCTAAATGACTATTATAAGGCCTATCTGGACATGCGGAGTTGAGCTTTGGGGCTCCACTAAACCATCAAATTCCTCCAGAATCCAATCCAGTCCAAAATCCTTCGTGAAATTCTTAATGCTCCTCACTTTGTCACAAATCAAGTCATCCATCAGGACATCAATGATCCATATGTTGCCGATTTGGTCAGAACCAAATACCGTTCCTTCCATAATAAACTTCATAACCACACAAATCCGCTTTCTAACCTGGCTTTAACAGACCGTAGAATGCGTGATCGTAGGAGCAGACCTTATGTTACTCAAATAGATGTTCAAAAACATCGATGTATTTTGGGTAATGTATTGTAAGCAACGATATTTTAAAAACAACGATTTTTTTTGTAGTTGATGTCGGATTCTTTGTTTAAAAAACCACTTCTGACAGGCCGTAAAATTCTTGATCGTTGGAACAAAACCTTATGTTTCTGAAATAGTTGTTCAAAAACATCGATGTATTTTGGGTAATGTATTGTAAGTAACGATATTTTAAAACATCGATGTTTTTTGTAGTCGATGTTGGACTCTTAGTTTCAAAAACCACTTCTGACAAGCCGTAGAATGTGTGATCGTTGAAACAGACCTTATGTTTCTGAAATAGTTGTTCAAAAACATCGATGTATTATGGGTTTGTATGTATGTATCGATGTATTGTAAGCAACGATATTTTAAAAACATCGATGTATTTTGTAGTCGATGTCGGATTCTTAGTTTCAAAACCCACTTCTGACAGGCCGTAGAATGCGATCGTTGGAACAAACCTTATGTTTCTGAAATAGTTGTTCAAAAACATCGATATTTTTTGGGTAATGTATTGTAAGCAACGGTATATTAAAACATTGATGTATTTAGAAGTCGTGTCCTATTGGTTGATTGAAAAGCATTCTGACTGGCCGGAGCATGATTATGTTAAGGGGCCTCTACATGTTGGCCGAGCCATGGCGAACTCAGACATACGCGAGCATGTGGATGGGTGGCTTGGCTTGGTTGGCCTAGGCTCGTTGCCGAGCCGTCGAGAGTCGGTTTTTTGGCCACAGATCAAAGGGGTTCGTGAGAGCGCTCGTGTAGCATCTACACCATTGATCTTTGTCTAGTTGCAACTGAGAGCTGTTAGGAGGTTAAAGGTGTTTGTTGGTACTTTTTATAATAAGTTTTATATTTAATCTTATTTATTTATATTTAATTTCCTTTCATTTTCTTTTTTTGTAATAAAAATAATACAATCCAAGTCCAATGGCTGAACCACTAGTACGTCCGCCATGCTTGCCTCTCTGAATAACACTGACATGTGGATGGTCCGCTCTTTGTTTGCCGAGCACTTGTACGAGCCTCCGATCCGTGGCGAGCGGCCAACATGTGGATCCACCTTTACTGAAATAGTTTAAAAAAAAACATCCATGTTTTAGTATTGAACATCGATGTCACATCTCTAATTGCTGAAGAGGAGGATAGGAGATAGGCCATTATCTTAGGTATGCGTACATAAAGTCAATATGTTGGAAATGAACTTTCATATCTCAAATAGTGTGTACGCCACCAGTGTCATGATTAGACCTGGGAAAGAGGTGGATCCAAATTCACAGAGGGGGGTCTAGAGCCCCTTATTTATAGGCCTATTCCATCTGACTGTGACCGAGAAGCGGTCGGTACATGTCTGCTTGAGATAGGTTCGTGCATTGTTTTGGTATCGTTTTATCGACATCGTTAAGTATTATGTTACAGAAATTATTAATATATAAAAATAACAATACGTCTTTACAAAATTAAGTAATATGTAAATTTGATAGCTCCAGTGAGGCTCGAGGTGCAGCCCTCTGGTGGGTTGTGGCCAAACCGCTTGCTCCCTCTCACTACAAGAGTAAGTAAAACAATTACATATATGAAGAAGGTCCACAGGGCTAAAGTGAAAGATAAAGTTAGTAGTTAGTTGCACAGTGCTTCACCAATAAGCTACCTGTTCCCACTCTCCATTTGAATAAGTATGTGTTATTATTCTACTCTTCATCTCTCCTTCTTTCTATACCATCTGACTTTTTATAAGGACCTACACGGAATACCTGTAGGAAGGGCTACCCCCTTCAAAACTGTAAGTGAATACCTTACAAAGTGAAGTTACTATCTTTCAATGATTTATGGTGAATATCCATAAAATTTGACAAAGATCCCATCTTCACCTCCTATCCAGTTTACCTTACCTACAAAGATCCCATCTTCACCTCCTATCCAGTTTACCTTACCTACTGGATATGCGTTGTGAAGGCCTTCTGATGTAGAGTACCTGTTTAATGGCGCTGGGGATAATTATTATTATATATTATTTAATAAGTTCCCAGGTTTAATTTTAATACTCACATTTAGTAATTTAAAAAAAATACATAATACTTTCATATATTTATTTCAAGCTTCCATCTGGAATAACACAAGAAACATGGAAAAAATAAGTATGAAACATATATAAAACTTTATTTTTCAGTTGATGCTGCTGGTTGAACAGTATCATCATCGAGATACTCAACTTTCGGGAGGAAAAATATATGATATAGAAAACTTGCAATTAATGAGCCTGACATTGGTCCTATCCAATATACCTGGAGATTTTTTTAAATATTAAAAACATTACTTTAAATTTCATGATAACTATAACTATACTAAGTAACAATACAATTAATGATGTAGCTCTGTTGTAAAAAAGTTTTAAAAGAATCAAAAGCAATTTTGACTCTTCCATTAAAGAAATCCTATTGGTTATTTTTTTTTTTTATAGGTTTCTAAAATGTAAAATTTATTTTAATAATCAGAGGTGATGCGGTGTAATGAAAGGGAAACATGAACAATAGCGTAACATGATTGATTTAGAATTAATGTGATCTTCCAACTTTAACTCTAATGAAAGTTTATTTTAATAATTTTTCAATAAAAGATGTTATTAAATTACATTTAATGCTCTTTTTATAGAAAAAACAAGTACCCTATAATGAGTACAACTCAAGCTGGAGGCAATGTTAGCCTCTAGTCGCTCTCATATTTTCACTATACTTTATATTTCACTATAATATATATATTTAATCTAACCAGCACAGAACTATGTAAATTGTTTAATGTATGTCAATGAACAATAAAAGTTTAATAAGCTTTGATGACATATATTCTTTTGTGTAGCACTGTTTCAACATCAATTTTATTTTCCTTATTTATTTTATATTCAGAAGTTATTCTGTGAGGTATTTTTTTTTTAATGTACTTTTATGAATCTTTGTTTTAAAACTCCTATATGTTGTGGATTAGGGAAGGTTTTAAAACAAAATAACAAAGATTATGTGTTACACTAATGGATGCACCAACCAAACAATCCAAACAAAGGAAAAACAGCTAAGCTGTCCCCTTGGTCTGAAGCAGTGTTGCATTCAACAGAGGTCTTTTTTATTCAGAGTTATATTTATAAAATGTTTAGGTAACAAATATTACAATTTAATTACAGATAGAATTTCTTTGCATTAGAGCAGTATTTGTTTTTATATTTTGAAGATTAAATTTTTATCACTTAAGAGAGGGCTTATTGAGGTTTGACATTTTTCAAATTCATTCTCTTTTATTGTTTTTATCATTACTATTTTCATAAACAGGCAATCTAAATTAAAAATTTGTAATGCCAGGAAAAGTGGTTTAGAGGATTCTTGTTTTCTTTTCTTTTTTTTAGTAGTGCACAAATTAGCCTTTTTTGCATTTTGGTCACTCTGGATTTAAAACTTCATTAACTGTTCCTTCCTATACCAGTACCCTATACTTGATGAAATTTAATGAATAACGCTATAATTTAGTTTCACTGACTGATATTATTGATTAAAGTACACAACCTTGTGCCAGGGAGCTAGAATTTTAAGTATTTAACTAAAATATCACACATCAATACTTTAATTGGAAGATCGTTGATTGACCATGTGCAATGAGAGGAAGATAGTCCAGATGCGGTCAAAGAAAAAACTCAAATAGTAATAAAACCATTTAATGGGAGCCATCGTTTAGCCCTATTAGTTGCCATGGAGAAGCTTCAAGAAGACTTGAATAGAATTAGTCACCGGGCACAAGAAAACAAGCTTAAGTTGAATGCACAGAAGACTAAGGCAATCGTAATAGTATCCAATCACCTTCTGAAAACTATTCCTCATTTTCTAACCTTATTCCTAAACAACAATCCAATACAATTCCATCCATACGTTAAAAACCTTGGTGTTACTCCTGGAAAAACCACGTCTCCGATATTTCCCGTCGTACCTTCTCTACCCTAAAGCATTTAAATAATCATTGTAACCTACTTCCTTTTGTATCCCATAGCCTCCTTGTATCTTCAACCACCTCCTGTCCAACCAATTCCGAAGAATAACAATCGAAAGTTTTAAAAGAGGCTTATATATTTTCTGTATTTAATGTTTCAGATTTTCGTTTATACTTTTAAATATGTATATTAGCAGAAATTGTACCTTTTCATTTATTATTTTTAGTTCAATTGTATTTGATTTTTATCTTTTTTTCCTTTTCATTTATTATCATAAGTGTTAGTCATCTTATGTTTTATGATATGGCATATAGTTTTATTTTATTTGCTATATTCTTATTTCAAATATTCTGTTAATTATTGTTGTCATTTTTATTTTTTCAAATTCATTGTTTTATTATATTTTATGATGTTTTATAATTTCATTTTTATTTTGTATTTTACTCTAAGGCTCTAAAGCCTAATTTTGATGCCTGTATACTATTCTAAAGGGATCAAACCGAGAATAAATAAAGATTATTATTATTGAAGAATGGAATATGGTCCGGGTGCGGTCAATAAAG
>NW_027107689.1:36796-47740 GCF_000696795.3 Halyomorpha halys | reverse complement strand
ATTATTTACTATTTGAGTTTTTTTGACCGCACCCGGACCATATTCCATTCATCTATACACATGGTCAATCAATAATCTTCCATTATTATTATTATTATTATTATTACTATATTGCAAGGCTTTTTCAGGGCTAAATAAGATAATAAATGGCTAAAATAAGTAAACAAAGTAAGAAAATAGATAACATAAAATAAAATTGAACAAAAATGTGATTTATTGTGCTGATTATGATTTAAAATATGTGAAAATTTATATAAAACTGAACAAGGTAAATTAAATGAAATAAAAGTAATATGTACAATGAAACGTAAAATGAAATAAGAATTAAAAAAAAAAATGTTTTAGACCATTAACGAAATCGGAAATAATAACAAATAAAAAAGAAATATATAAATACAGTACACACTAGAAGATGGAAAAAACAGAGGCAAAATAAGACACTACCTTAATGAATGCAGTTAAGCACAAGAATGAAGATGAAGGCTTGGGAAGGGGGCTGAAGTTGGGGGAGGGGAGGGTTGATGGTGTTAACTAATATGTTATATTTAAAAATAATAATTTATTTGTATCTTTTACTTTCAAATATAACATTTAGTCAACTACCAACCCCAACCCCCAACTCTCCCTTCCTGTCAGCCTTTAGCTTCATTCTTGTGCTTACCTACATTCAGTAAGTTAGGTATCTTATTTTATTTTTTTCCTTTAATCTTTATTCCTCTTATAGTGTGTATTGTATTTTCATATTTCTTTTTTATTTGTTATTATTTCCGTTTTCATTAATTGTCTAAAACATTTTTGTAAATCTTCTGTTTCATTGTGATGAAGCCATGCAAGGTGAGACAAAACATTGGCTTACATTGAATATTTCCATTACTATTTGAGTTATTTCTTTGACTGCGCCCCATACCATCTTCCTTTATATAAATACTTTAACCTAAAATATTCAATAAGTAAATTCATGCCCCCACCCATCATATTAGAAATCCAATTTTTTTGTTTCTTATCTTTTTCTTTTATTTCTTATATCTGTTTCTTGGCCATTTTGTGTTCATAATATAAAAATATCTGCTTTAATCTATTTTTTGAGTAAAAGCTACCTTATAATAATGTGAGTTCCTTTTGATTGAAATATTAATGTACATTGTTCCTTATTATTATAGTATGGTTGAATTAATAAGTAATATACTGAAATAAGGAATACCGTAATCTAGGCTTTCTTAAACTGAATTAAATACATGACACATGTGACATGATTATAACCTTAGCATTAACAAACATATGTAAATCTTAATAACAACTGATATATAAATATCTTATAATAAAATATAACGAAATATATAATAAATATAAATTACTTAATACTTGCCCAATGATCTTTAAATTGTCCAGTCATTAAAGCTGGGCCTAAAGATCTAGCTGGATTGACAGAAGCTCCTGTCCACGGAGCCTAAAATTTTCCAATAGTTAATGCTTTTTGAATTACACAAATATAATATTTTTAAAATTCAATATCCAAATAATACCTAATTAAATGGTAAAGATACACATTTGAAACTGAAGTATATAGGTGTCAAACTGACAACATATTATTGGATAGTTGAAGACACTACTGGATGTTACAGATTCAAAGTTTTAAGAAGAAAACTAATAAAGATTTCTGTTATTAATTTTTTAATGAAATAATCTATCCAATCCACTGAGAAATCATGTGATTTCCCAATAATCTTGAGTTGGTTATGTTGATTAGTAAAAAAAAAAAATCAAATCTTTGAAAATTTGTGACATGATCATTCTCCAAATTTAGTTACAATTATTTTCAAAAATTTCTGTTTCAGCAACACACTTGATATAATAGTTTTCATGACATTGATCTTCAAAAAAATCCTTATTTTAGAGAGCAACATATAACAAGACTAAGGAGTGATAAAACTGAATAAAGTATTTCATTACTGTATTAATTTTAATGAAAAGAAACTAAATAATAATTTAAAAATACTTGAAATATTCTCACTTTTTCAGAGTTATCACATCTACAATGACAATAAAACTGGTTTTATAGGTAGTTTTATCTATTTATTGTGGACGTCTCTATTCCCAACGTTTTATGAGACCTGAACTGGGAACGACCAGGCTGATACAGCTGCCAATGAAGAAAGCTCCATACTTTCTGTGCCTAATAGTAGTAAGGAACTGCATGACTACAATTCATCCAGTTCTGAAACAATCTAAAGAAGCCTGGAGGTTCTTTTGGAACAAGGTCTGGACAACAAATAAAATGAAGAAAATATTCGAACATATTCAGTTCGCAAATCCAAGGGAATCACTGAGAATAAACTATTTAAACCTGAATTGGATAGGACCCACCAGACTGACCCATAAACACCATCTTGATCTTGATGGGAACTTTCCACCTAGATATGACAGCTTCAATTCTATCCTGACAATGAACCATGTTCTAGTATACTGTTCTCTTCTAGATTTGTCAAGAATCCCATCTGGACATTGTCAAGCCTTGCTGCCAGAAAATTGGAAGAAGTGGTTCCAGTTTTTGAACTATATGGATAGATATAATTATAGAATTCAAAACTAGATGCCCCTAGTCTTTGTTACTGAATAGGGAACCAAAAAACCAAATAAATAAATATGAAATATAGATCTTCTGAATCCCAGGTTTAGTGTTCTTTTCTTTCCTGCTAATATTCGAGAAATATTGAGTTTGTCTCCTGAAAGTCTTAAAAGCTGTAAACAATTCATTTCAAGCCACATTAAAACCTCAAAACATTCAATAAATAAATTTTAAATATTTAATAGCGACAATGATAAAACTAGAAGTACTTACAAATAGAAAAAAAAATCTACTGAAATAAGTTAAAACCAACAAACAAAATGTTCTCACTAAAAGCTCATGAAATTCAATAATCAATAGGATAAATCCATCAAATTGTAAATTTAATTAGTTTATAAAAAAAATAAGACATTAGGTGACATAACAATTAATAAAATTCAGAAAAATTGGAAGGATGAGTGCGAATGTTTACTAGCTAAGTATCTTTGTTGGACCTAGCAACACAACCTAGCTTGGCTGCTTTATAATACTCCATAATAAGCAGATTAAGAATTGGACACAATAAGCTATCCCATCTGCATCTATTTTGAGTGCATCAGACAACATGCAAAGCCTATGGCAACGCAGCGTGCAGATACAGATGAACAACATAATATCAGATGACACAATCAAATATTATTTTCACATTTTATATTAACAAATATCATATGTTTAATCAGGATCTAAAGGAACTAACAAAGAATTATAGTACTATTTTATTTCATATAGGCGAACTGACTGAATTCCAAAAAACACTTCTATGATCTCAAGAAATAAAATAAAAGGAAAATTGCCAAACTGGCAAGTAAATACATGATATATTAACTGCACTTTTACTTCAATTTGGGTAAGAAACTAAAATACTACCATTATATATACGTTATGAAACCTTTAGGGCTTGAAAGAATTTCAACAATATTTTCTTTATTAATTTCTTCTTGAACAATTAATGGATTATTCCTCATGTCAAAGCTGCATCGGTCCTAATAGTGAATATAGAAAGAAAATTGAGCATTTGTATTTCTATAGCTACACTAGTTACTCCCTAGTTACCCGAAAATCTTCATCAAGGCTAGGGAGTGACAAATCAACCATTTTTCATGGATGCTGTAGCATTTTCAGCATATATGTAAAACAATATAAAATAATGAAACATTCAAAACCTAGGTCTTATCTGTCTTTATTTTGTTGAGTACTAGGAAATGACCACTTTAAAGATTCACATCCAGGAACCAACTGAAGAGATTAGAGAAGTAAAAAAAAGAGATCATTAGGAGAGGCCTTATCATCCTTCTTAACTAAATTTTCCTTTGTGAGGATATATTTGTAGGCATTACAATAACTTAACAGATAGTGGCCGAAAACTGTGCTGCTTATGTTTCCAATCACTCTAAAACAGAAAATAATACATGAATGAATAAATTTAATTACTTAAATCAAATTAAATACAACCTTTTTCTACTGTTGGTACTTGAAGGTACCTAGTGAAATACTTATCTGAGGTTTTGATGAGTCCATAGCTCTACTTAAATATTTGGTGGTGAGGCGCCTTTAAGTAATGATTGAAAAAAAAATAGAAGAACAAATAATAATTTTAAGAAGAAAGATAATAAATAAATGATAATAATAATAAAGAGATAGAAGTCGAAAAAAAATAGTAGTGGAGGGGGAGGTGGTACAAGAGAAGAAAGGACTTAGGGTGATGTTTATTGGGATGAAAACTGTATGACAGAGGAAAAGTATTATAGACTAGGGGTATTCATGATGTGTTGAATGTAAAATGCTTTACCATGTCAAATTTTATAAGCATAAGATTGGGAGCAGCTGTATTTATTTTCATGTTAAATGTATAAGAGCTCCTAGCGGATTTTCTGAGCAACTTGTTTTATAACCTTTCCTTCTAAAACTTCATGTCATTGTTTAATTCAAAGTTATGATTAAAGTAATTTATCACAACATACCTAAACTGGAAGTTATGAGAAAGTTTGGCCAATTAGAGCCTTGTCAATCTTCTAAATGCTGAGGGAGAGAATAAATATGAGCTAATTGACAACTGTTATTAACTAACCTATCACGACAACTAACAAAATAGTGACGAGCTCAGCTGGAATGTTGCGTGACGTCACTCTCCATTTAGTAGACCTAGTAACTGACTCTCAACCATGTTATATGTTACATCGTTTTAACATGGTAAAAAACGGAAATATTTCTCCATTAATAGAATTAATGATCTTTAGTTTATCAGGTTAAAGCGTGTTAAATGGAAAAACTAATGTTAAATGGAGAAATATTTCCTTCTTTCAGCATGTTAAAACGATATAACATAAGGGGTATTCATGACCTTTAGTTTAACATGTTAAATGGAGAAATATTTCCTTCTTTCACCATGTTAAAATGATATAACATATAACATGGTTGGGAGTCTGCTAAATGGAGAATGACGTCATGCAACTGACCAGTTTGTGTTTTTATTGCCTTAGTATTATTTTGGATGTTTTTAAACAAGATAATCAGCAGCCAAACTTTAACATAACTCTTCTTTTCACCCACCTTAGGCATGTTGTAATAAATTACTGTAATCCAAACTTAAAAGTAAACAATAACAAGAAGTATTGGAAGGAAAGGTTATAAAACAAGTTTCTCAAAAAATCCACTAGGAGCTCTTTTGCATTTAACATGACTTTAAATAGGACTAGTCACAATCCTATACTTACAACATTAGAGCAATAGAACATACCTCTAGTATGTTCTATCTAAAATTCAAATTATGTTTCATACTATAATTGGAAGAGACGGTTGGATTTTCCACATTGCATCTTTAACTTTAGGTAACTGAGAATGATATTTTTTCAAAAGTTTTATGAATTCACCTATTGATAGTAGTCTGCGTTGTTACTGACTATTTCTTATAAACTAAGGGGTACCTACTATTAAGAGTTAAAGAGCTTCTTTCTTTTCTTATTATCATTTTACTTTATTTACTTAATCATTTATATGTTCACATCTTATCACCTCGCGAAGGCCCCTCATCTCCAGATATTATAGTGATAGTTTCATCAGAACGAGCATCGCAATACAAAAATAAGGCTTAGATTTTACTAAGACCTTCACGTACGGTAGTGAGACGTGGACTCTAACCAAGGAAAATAGAAGAGCTCTACTGGTTTGGGAGAGAAGAGTCCTAAGAAAGATCTTTGGAGCCGTTAAAGAGGAGCACAGGTGGAGAATCAAAAGCAATGACGAAATTGCGAAAATAAAGGAATTGTATGAGCTTGTTAGACCCTGATATCCTCTGTGCTATTAAGAAGAGCAGGCTAAGATGGTTGGGACATGTGGAAAGGATGGAACCCTGCAGGCTGCATAAAAGGATGCTAAATGGTGCACCAGGAGGAAAAAGGAAAAGGGGTAGACACAGGCGTCGGTGGCTAGATGATTTGGAGGACGATTTGAGAGGAGTGGGACTTGAAAATGGGAGGAGTCTCGCTAGAGACCGCGATGCATGGGAAAGAGTGGTGGCAAAGGCCCAGGTCCTACAAGGACTGTAGCGCCCAACAGTGAGTGAGTGAATGAAGACCTTCAAGTATCCACGGTAGAAAAAGATAGAAATCAATTTCAATTATGTTTTCCCTTTACATAATACATTTACTAATTCATGTCTATTTTCTGTTTTACAGGGATCAGAAAAAAAAAACTTGAAGAGCTTTGAACATTCTCCTCCAGGAGGCTTGAACGGTTTGCTATGACTATTAGGAATGCGACATCGATGTTTTTGAAAATCCATTTCAGTAACATAAGGTCTGTTCCAGCAGCGAGTTCTGATTACCCAGAACTGCAAGGAGCATGCGCAGTATAGGCTTTGGGAGAGGAAAAACACTTACTACGCAAGCTCCGTACAGTTCTGGACGGTCAGAGGTGGTTGTTAGAACAAGGGATGCAACATCGACTACAAAAAACATCGATGTTTGAAAGTTGAATGCTCAATATTAAAATAGCGATGCTTACAAACATTGCCAAAAATACATCGATGTTTTTGAACATCCATTTCAGTAATATAAAGTCTGTTCCAGCAACGGCTTCTGATTTTCCAGAACTGCACGGAGCATGAGCAGTATTGGGTCTGGGAGGGGAAAAACATTTACGCATGCTCCGTGCTGTTCCGGACGGTCAAGAATAGTTGTTGGAACAAAGCTTTAATTTATCTTTATCCCGTTACTCGCGAGAAAGTAGGAAGTACTTCCTCATACCATTACATTGTTGATAGGAATCTGTTTATACGGTTAATTTCTTTTATTAAGTTACTTTTGCATTTATAAAAATGAAAAATTGAGTCAAACGTAAAACATCGATGTAAATAAACATTTGTCTCAAAAATCGATGTCTATGTCGCATCCCTAATGCCTACCACCTGAGTTCGTGTCTGTTTGCCGTTACAATTATTTTAGCAAACTACTATAACAATTATTCTGGAAATTACTTCAGTATGAAAATTCAGATAAATTATCAGGCCAAGCTATGATAGACAATAATTATTTTGTAATTATGTCCAAAATTTACATAAATTCATCACTAAAAGTTTGGTTGAAACTAAACTGAAAATAGATAACCTTTCCGCGATTGTTGAAGCTTATTATTAAACTTAAACATTTTGATTTATTATGCAAGTTAATCCCTGAAACTTACCAAGCTATATCCAAGAATCATAATGGCGAGTGAGAACACGAACATTATACTCCTCAATCCTTTTGGATTAAGAGGATTACAAATCCTGCCTATCATGAAGCACAGCACAGCAGTTCCACAAGCTTCTAAAACCATTCCCTTCCATGCCTTTTTTACGCCAACCATTGTGACACAGAAATTATCACTTTTATGGTACCCATAATCGAGGTCAGATAAATTATCAGTACCAAAGGTCTGAAAACGAATAAGCTTGATTAAAACCTCAAGAATTATAATGAAATATAGGGTACTAGTTTATCCCTTCAAGAATTATCGCATTAGATATGTTTCCTTTAATTTAGTTTAAAGAGAATCGATTTCTTGCTTATTCGTATATTTTTTTTTTAAATAATTACTTTATTTATTGAGAAGTATTACAATCTGCCACAAACTTGGGCAATGAGTAATAGAAGTGATTGAACGTATTAATACCAAAAAGAGAAAAAAAATAAATAAATAAAAGTAAACAGAATAATAAACAACCTAATTCAACAAAGTAAAATAAATTATATTTACAATCTCGACCTGAGGATCTCCGAGCCCACTCTATCCCCACGTATGAGGGGGAGTCCTCTCACCGCGTCATTGGTTATGTGCCAGTAAGTGCGGTAAAGCATTCGTATAAACAATATAATATTATTGTTGCGGCAAACACATCGTTTAACGAAATGAAAATCTACCGTATAACATATGTTTTTATTGTTTAAAAAGGCATATGTTTTTCTTTTGTTTTTTATACTGTAAAAAAAAATAAAACATACACTCTGTGAGTCTCTTGGTGTGCACACACGTATCGTCTCCTCACTACACACACATAGTTGCCAGCATTCTGGCCATCTTCGCCGGCTTAGTCATTTTAGCCACGGCGGCCGGACTTCTTCGACTCATCCTCCCAGAGGACAAGGCGGCCAGACGTACGTCGATCTACTTCCAAGAGAATAGCCACTCAGAACAACCACAACCGGGGCCCCACCAATCACCGGTGATATAAGACTTTTTTTTCTCTTTTGTTCAATTAATTTTATTTTGTAATATTATTAAGCTTTATTTTTTTTTCTAGTTTGTGTATTTTTTGTTTCTTTTGTTATGTTTGCTTATTTAAAAATAACATAATTCGACCATTTCTTTTCTTTTCACGGTTGGGCTAGTGAAGGTTCCTTTTGAACTCCTACCCGCCGTAACAGTTATCAAGAAAGTCTATTCCACACACACAGTAAAGCTGCATATTTTATAATGACTATCTTTAAATTGCAGTTAACGCAGTAATTACGTTGCCCCATTGAAAATTTCACTGAGCCAATTTAGACATACTAGTCTGAAACTGCTCGTAGATTTCGATTACTATAGCTACTTGACAAATGCTCTAATCTTCCCCTTTATTACAAAAAACTATTATGATAATCAGAGGACATACGGGATTGACCTATGGGGCTCATCCATAAAGACCTTAACATCCCTTTCGAAATAAAAATGCGTCTTTTCATCCCTTTCGAAATAAAAATGCGTCTTTTCATCCCAAACTCCTTACCCATCCTAACCAATTAGTTCTTAATATCTCATCCTTAACAATCTCTGATGATCCTCAGAGGCGTCTGAAAATAAGATGGCCACGGGACCTTTTAATTTAAATCAATGACAGAAGTACCACCATTGGATGGTTCCTTCCCAAGCTTATCAAGTGTTCTGAAACTTTCATCAAAATTATTTATTGTATTTTTTTTTTGAACAGTTGTAAATTCAATTAATAAATAAAAAAATTTAATGCTAGTTACACTACATTCCAGTCCGACCAGTTATCCTGTCGTACGTGTACATAAGGAAATGTGTAGGAGTCGCTTATAAAAGTTAGTTTGAAAAGATTCAATTCCAAAGTCCATATACCGCAAACTCCATATTTGACTTCCATACAGCACTACTGACAGATATAACGCAAAAAATATTTTAGCTCTTACCTCCCAAGTATAAATGTGAAATATTGAAAAGATGGTGAAGTAATTTTCAAGATATCTTGGGAGATGATTAAGAAATGGATGAGCAAGATTGTCAGAACTGCAATCAGCAATACATAGAGTGTAGAAGAGAACTCAACAGGAGTAATGATCCCCAAGGGGCTGCAATAGTTCTTACAAATTATAGCGCAACTTTAAACTTTAAAATTAAATAAATCTATGTAGGTAGCTATTAGCAATTGATCTGCAAATCTATGTTCCGGCATAAAAAAGTCATTCTTCAAGTTTTCTTGAGTAATAGAGAGGGTAAGCTGCTAGAAAAACTGAAGCCAAAAAGAAGTCCAGGGACGTTGTAGAGTAGTAGGAGCCAATCGCCGGCTGCTTTCTGTTGCAATGTGAACCACAATTGCGTACATTTCAATTAATCTGAACTTCAACCTGAGCTCTGTGGGCGTGGTCAACTCCCCTCTTTTTTGCTTCACTTTCCATTTGAAGGATAGTACAGTATGCCACACTCCTTGTTTGGATAAACCCTATATTATTTTTTTCCAAATAAGAACTGAAAAGTGCGTGAGAAATAGTGCTTCCGCTTTGCAGTTATTTACCCGATTTTCGGCTATTTTTCATCTCTTGTACGGGTAATTTTCGGAGATCGGGGATTTCGTGTAAAGTAAAATGGCTTTACGTTATATGTTGACTTGTGCACTAGTTCTTCGACTAGTTTTTTAGTTATTCATTTGATATTTTTCCTATTACTTACAATTTATTATTTTTCATGAGATATTGAATTTTAGAACATAAGTGTACCTAGACCATTTGGGGCCCGGGATTAATTTATATTTTGACCCCGGGGCGAAATCATTTTTGGGACCCGGGGTAGATTATTTTTGGAGTCTGATATAATTTTAAGTTCTTGGGAAAATTTATATTTGAGCTCCGTGGTGGATTGGTTTTTGGGGCCTGTGATGGATTCATTTCTGGTGTCCGTGGCTGACAAAATTTTAAATCTTTAGGCAAATATATAGGAACAATGTTTTCCAGCCTATCGTCATTACATTTGGTCAGGTTGATACGCCGTGACAGTTTACTGTTAAGGCGTATACATATGACAATTAAACGTAGCAGTTAGTGCGATTGTTAGTCAACTGACGTTACTTGTGCTATTAACGATCACGCCTGACCCGGAACTGAATTACTTTCACGACAGTAAAAGTATAACTGTGGTGGTAGTGAATGCTTTCATGACTTTAACAATGAAATAGTTACACCATGGTAGTGCCTAACACTTATGCCGCAATAACAGAAAGTGTACACAGTCAAGTAGTTGCATATGAGAGTTAATGTGACAGTTGCTTCACTGAAATTACTTGTACGATCAAATATCACATAAGAGCTAGCACGACAGTACAATGATGACTGTAACAATCATACAGCTATTTATAACGATTCTCCAAGAGCTGGTAAAGTGGCAGGTATTTGTCGGGTAAAACGGGATTTTTTGACCGAGAGAATCGGCAGCTCTGGTTTGGAGAGTTACAATTAATTCTCAGACAGGTTAGTAATTATTGTATAGGGTGTTTTTTTAAGCCCGATAGAACTTGAAATTGTAAAAAATAACACAAAAAATTAAATTGTAATCAAAATTTTTTTTTTATTCGAAAGATCAATACG
>NW_027107689.1:30361-36428 GCF_000696795.3 Halyomorpha halys | reverse complement strand
CCATATGCCCGAAATCATTTTCAAATGTTAATGTCACGTATTGATCTTTCGAATAAAAAAAAAATTTTGATTAAAATTTAATTTTTTGTGTTATTTTTTACAATTTCAAGTTCTATCGGGCTTAAAAAAACACCCTATATATAGGACATGAAAGAACAAATCTGAATGTCGTTTCTGATTGATTTACTATATAGTTACAAGATAAACCATATTTAATTAATTGATTCCATGGAATTGTCATCAAATGGATGTACTTTTATAATAAAAACAATTCATTAATTTAGTAATGTTATTCTAATGTAAAACACGCAAACTGGTCAGGCCATGTAATAACTTAAATGAGTGCAGTACAAACGCCCTTTCATCTGTGCCAAAAAACTGACACTCAATGGATCGGCCACTAATGCAAGCCACATTATACTAGCCAATCCAAACAACCCATCCAAACGCTTGCGCACGCGCGACTTTGCTATAGTTAGGCAGCTGTGTAGCAGCACTTTTAGAAACACAAATGATAACTCACCATTAACAAACCGTAGCCAATTATTGCACCAATACATTGTGCAATGATATAAATGATCATTAAAACAACCGAAACATATCCGTAAATAAAAAAAGAGAGTGTGACTGCTGGATTGATATGGCAATTCGAGATAGGTCCAAAAATCTGAAATCGAAAGAGTATTAAATGTTAATGACCTAAATTGGTGACTAATATTAAATATAAATATTCCTAATATCTATTGAGAAATATTATAACTAATCTAAAGAAGGATTTTAAACATTAATGCCAAAGAGGTTGAAATATTCGTAAAACTAAAAACTTGATTTCACCGTCTGATGTTGGTAGGTAATCAAGAATTCCTTGTTTATAATTATGCTTATTGTCATTTCAGAGATTAAGATTATCCAATAAAACTTTTTAAAAAAATTGAAATAGAATTATTATGAATAGAAGATTCTGACTGTCCCTCCAGTGTGTCTTTGAATAGAAATTGTTGCGGCCAACATATGGTCCACAAATCGATAATTGAAACATATGATTTTTATAACGTCAAAAACAAAACAACTTCTCTATTGATTTTTAAACTAAAAAATAGACAACTTCTTAACGTCTCACTGCACACACATATTTTCTCCACACTACGCACTCGTAGTCATCGTGGCCATCTTCGCCAGCTAAATCATCTTAGCCACGGCGGGCGGACTTCTTCAAATCATCCTCCAAGAGGACAAGGCGGGCGGACGTACGTCCTTTTTCTTTATCTACTTCCACGAGAATATCCACTCAGAACAACCACAACCTGGGCCCCACCAATCATCGGTGATATGAGACTTTTTCTCTCATTTTTGTCAAATTCATTTAATTTTATAATAGTTCTAAGATTTATTTATTTTTTTCTAGTTTGTATATTCTTATATATTTTGTGTTCCGTTTATTATGTTTACTTATTTAAAAATACAAAAATAACAAAATTCGACTATTCTTTTCTTTTCGTGGTTGGGCTAGTAAAGGTTCCTTTCGAACCCCTATCCGCCGTAACATTTTGGTCCCATCCGGGCCGGATATTTTTCTTATTTAATTTTTCTCATGGTCCTCCGGTTGTCGAATTTTGTTATTGTACATTTTATTTCATCTTTTTTTTAAGTTAATTTTTATAGATAAAAAATATTTTGTAAGGTACTCCATTCCGCCATTAATATATTTCGTTTTTCTCGTCCTATCTCTTCACTTATTTTCTTTCAGTTTCTTTTTTTATTCATATCATTCACCTCTAAAATAAAAATGGACACACCAGGGGATATCAAAATTCAATTTGAAAAAATTAAAGAGAAATTAAATTTCTATTTATTCCAGATCAAAACATGTACTTCTCAAGGGCGAGGTATTGCAAAAGACCCTGAAAAATTATTCTTATTTAAATGTATGTACTTAGAACTGAGACCTTGTTACACTTCCTTCTGTGAGGCCTACGATGGACTTAAAGAACTTTGCTTCCACTCAAATTTTTCATACCTTTTTACAACTAAAGATCTTTCCCTCTTTAAATCTATGCTGGAATAAAATGAAAAAAAAAATGAAATATTATGTTGTTACAAAAAATGATGAAGTGTGGAGTAAAATAAAAAAATATTTTGATACACGTACAAAAAAAACAAAAAAACAATTCTATTTACACAAGAAATAATAAGTTCATTAAAAGCAAAAAAAAATATGAAAGCTCGAAAGAAGAAAAGAAAGTCACCCACAGATGGACGTGGGGGTCGATATGCGCATATCGACAATAATATTAACGTGTAGAGTTGGTTGACCAGAGTTCAGCCGGCTAGCTGATGAGAGAGAGTGTCAGGCAGCCCGACGACTCCAACAACCGATGATTGCACAGTGGTGACTCCCGTTGAGTCGACGAAAGGGTTCCAAAAACAAACCAAACAGCTCCAGCACAAACTTGGCTCAAAAAACAATGGAGGCGGAGCGTCCGAGAATCAGTCAGCGTCTTACATCGTGCCAATGCCTCCGATGACGAACGCTCCAGTGCTTCCTAAATCTTCACTGCCATCTGCCTCATCCGCGGTTATGCAGGCACTGGCCCCACTGCCTTCGGTATCGTTCTGCTCGTGTTAAACCTCCGCAATGTATTTATACACTATAAACCTCCTTATATCCCTTATTTTTATGTATTAAATTAAAATTACAAAATTACGTGCGTAAAGTTAAAAAATAAATAAATGAATAAACATAAACTTAAAACTAACAAAACTGAAAATCACTTGGAAAGTTGCCAAAAAAATTAACCTAAATAGAAACAAAAATTTTGGGCTTTAACAATCGGTATATTTATTTTAATGTTTGCCAATCCTTACAATTTTTGTAACTCGTTTTTGTTTAGCCCTGACGAAACCCTGCAAATTGCGGGGTGGGGGGAGGCGAAACGTTTGTTAACATTAGTTATTCTACTATTTTGTACCTTTATTGGCCGCCAACCGGACTATCTTCCTATAATAAATTAAAAATTAAGGTATACTGTCGGAAGATAGTCCAGGTGGCAGTCAATAAAGGTATCCAAATAGTAAAAGAAAACTTCTTATTGTTAACCAACGTTTCGTCCCACTTTGGAGGGCTTCGTCAAAGCTAAATGAAAAAACGAAATACAAACATTATAGAATTGACAAAACATTAAAATAAAAAAACATTTCAAAACAATTATTATGTTTATAAAGTATACAAAAAAGAAATAATAATAACAATATAAGGAAGTATACATGTAGGTGGACTATCAGACCTGGTATATCTATTAGTAAATTGTTTCCAGTCCACCTACATGTATACTTTCTTAAATTGTTATTATTATTTCTTTTTTACATACTTTATAAACATAAGAATTGTTTTTAAATATTTTTTATTTTAATGTTTTGTCAATTCTATAATGCTTGTATTTCGTTTTTTCATTTAGCCTTGACGAAGCACTGCAAAGTGGTGCGAAACGTTGGTTAACAATAAAGAGTTTTCTTTTACTATTTTGACACCTTTATTGACCGCCACCCGGACTATCTTCCTACAATCTACTTCATACGGTCAATATATTTTTTTTTTAATATCATATTCTAAAAAAAAAAGTGTTCAACTATTTATTTATCTGTCAACGTTTCGACCCACGATGTAGGTGGTCATTAGTGTTGTTGGGTTGAAATGTTGACCAGCGGTTCCCAAAGTGAGTGCCGCAGCACCCTCGGGTGCCATAAGTGTATAAGTGTGCGGGTGCACTTTCTCAAAATATTGCAAAAAGGAAAATATTTAAAATTAAAATAACAAATGTACAGTGGATTCCATGTACTTTACACCTCTTTACTTATTTTCCTGCATACTTGACCGGTCTATGGATAAATGTGGCGACATTTTCACATATGTTTTGCTAGATAAGGGTGTCGTGAAATGTTTTCAGCCAAACGATAGTCCGGGACATTTTTTTATATCACTACACGGTGACACAACACGAAAATAGTTAGAGTAAGCAGTAGAGAAACGCTTGTGTACATCATCTATACATATTCGTAAAATGTTTTGATAAAACTCTGGTGCGTGCACCATTCAACTTTTACTTATTACCCTGAGATGAAATTCAAAACATCTACTTCCATGTGTATGTATTATTCAGGATGAATGATTCCCTTACTTATAAAGGTAAGACTATTCTAATAACCACCATGCAAAAACAATCATTTCTAAATCCGTTCATATTTATTATCTAATAAATTATAATTAGATAGAAAAAAAGCAGATTAAATTATAATCTGATTATCTAATTGAAGTAGGATAAGGAAAACGAAAAGTGAATAAGTAACGAGAAATTTTTAATGAGCAATGTGTCAAACACCTGTATTACTCAAAAAAGCAGGTGTAAATAAATACAAAAAAAGTAATCTAAATATTTTGTGTTGAAACAAAGTTGGTTCTAGCACTCTGTTTATATAATTATCAAGCAATATATTTCGATTAATTCGAATTACTAGGATTTAATTGAAATAGAAGATATACATACTTGAATGGCAATAAAGACTATATTTCCGAACAACCAACAAGCAACAATAGGATCTCCAGTATTCATATGTCCAAGCGAATTACAACCCCAAAAAACCAGCATCATTGTTCCTAGCATTTCGGCCATGAATATTTGGAGAAGTCTGAATGTTAAATCCTTACCTCCTAATGCCTTTCTTTCTTTAAACCACGTCCCTTAAAATTAAAATAAAATAAGTATATTAAAATAAATTTCAACAAAAAATTTAAATTATAACACTAAATTACTTACAGTGGAAATTAAAATTTAAATTAAGTGTTTTATCAGACATATTTCACAACGTATCCTAACTGTTGTTAGTAACGATTACAGTAAACACTAAATTATGACTCTCAAGTCTCATAAAAGTATCTCAAGTTTACAAGACAAATAGCAAGTCATTAACTTTAGTTTTTCATTACCCACTTAACTGTTTCAACATATTTTATATCATATGTTGCAATACTTCTTTTAGTACAGCTCTATGATACTTTTATAGGAAAAGTTTTTAAATAATTCTGAAAATTCACACATCTATTTCTTTTTTATTGCTGACCACGAGTTTCAAGGTTGCGAACCTCGAATTTTTCAGAAATACAAACATATAAAAAAAAATCTTATAAAAATTCATTCTTTTCGGATTTTCTCTTCCAGCTTGAAACCCTTGCATGTTTTTATTTTCACTTAACATCCAAATCTTTGAATTCTAATTGTTGACGAAAATACACCTTTTGATGTCCTCTGAGTCCAAAGAACCTCGTCTCTCAAAACAGTCTGTCAAAAAACACCTAGCAAAAAAAAAAAAGAAAAATGAAATTACATATTCAGATTATGTTTATTCCTTTGATGCTACACCAAATTTTTCGTCAAAATCGAACAATCAGAAGTGCCGGTTTAGAGAATCGATTTTCCAATTTTTTTTTAGATTTTCTAAAAAACAGCAACAATTTTGACTGAACACAGGATGTCGATGTAAGATTATATGTTCTTAAATATCAGCTAGGTTTTATACTCATTGGAATAGTTTCAAAAGGGCTTCAATGCCGAATTTTCAAAAAATCTTCCTCTAAATAACCTCTCATTTTGTTTATTTTAAATAAGTAATAATTTTGCACGGTTAACAATACTAAAAATAAAAAATAAAAAAAATCTTGTGGAGTGCGCCTATACACAAATTTCACCCTTTAACTTATAGTGCAAGAGCCCAAGAGGAGAAAAAAGGCAGTTCTTTCACCCCAATTTTTGATTACTGTAATAAAAAACTATGTATAATTACAAGTCAAAGTATATGGATCTGCCAAGTATAGGTAGGGGGAATAAAAAATGGTGGCTGTTTCAAAACATTAAAAAAAAAATTCAATCAGATTGCCATATCGTTAAAACCACCATGAATACTAGAAAAATTAAGAGAACATCATTTAAAGTAATTATGAGAGATAGTTGACCGTGGATGATAAATGAGGAGAAGATGGTTGGGGGTGCGGTCAATGAAACACAAATAAGTATGA
>NW_027107689.1:28919-30051 GCF_000696795.3 Halyomorpha halys | reverse complement strand
TTATTTTTCTATACTTACTGTGGTTGTTATCTTGTTTTGTTTTTAGCCCTGAGGAAGGCTAGAAACTCTAGCCGAAACGTCGGCACATTAAAATAAGTTAATCATACTTATTTGTGTTTCATTGACCGCACCCCCAACCATCTTCTCCTCATTTAAAGTAGAGTAACTTTTCTAAAACATGAGCCCTAATAGAGCTATTTATGTTCAATAGTTCTTGAGATATTGCTTTTTAAATTACAATATTTCATAAAAAATTGGACTAGTGCATTCATTTTGCATCTATCAAAAAACCATTCGAAGTACAGTTGTCTATTAGGACTCGAATTAATGCTAGTTTAATGAGCTGTAAAGTAGTTTATGATGTTTATCTTCATAGGAGTTGTAGTTTTCATGATCTTCGCCAAATAAATTCCCAAAATGTAGATTTCCAGTTGTTAGGACGAAAATTTTAATTTATGAAAAAATATACCCCAGGAACCATGAGGCGTAGAGATGCCTGCCAGCACTCAAATTGAAGCTAGTTAAATGTACTATAAAGTAGTTTATAACTTTTATCTTCGTAGGAGTGATATTTTTTATGGTATTTTCGAAGATAAAATCACAAAATTTAAATTTCTACTTGTTCGGACAAACATTTTAATTGATGAAAAACTATATCTCACGAACCATAAGAAATACAGATGTCTGTCAGCATTCAAATAAAAGCTAGTTAAATCTGTGTTAAAGTAGTTCATGACGTTTTATCTTCGTAGGAGAAGTAGATTTTATATCTTCAACTACAACTAACCCTACAAACATACATGTCATAAATTACTTTATAGAAAGTTAAATTACCTTTATTTTGAGTTCTGGCAGGCATATTTACGTCTTATTTTTGCTGAGATATATTTTTCAAGGATAAATTTTTTTATTAAAACAACTAGAAATTTAAATATTGTGAATATATTTTGTTAAATATCATAAAACCTACTACTCCCACTGACCCCAAATTTATCCGAAACTCTCGCAAATGAGGAAGCTAAAATTACAGGAGTATTTGAATTTTTAAAAGCACATCGCCTTCTTTATAAATTATAACTCCTCTTCAATTTTAATGTTTTTTATTTATTTTATTTTATTTTTTTTATTTTAT
>NW_027107689.1:20806-27514 GCF_000696795.3 Halyomorpha halys | reverse complement strand
TTTTTTTTTATTTTATTTTTTTTTTTACTTTTATCATCCCAAGGCAATGATGAGCAGAGGGTTTTACGCCTTTAAGCAAAAATCAACAACAACAACCTACTACTCCTACTAAGATAAACGTCATAAACTACTTTATAATTTGAGTGCTAAACGCTATCTGTAGTTTCAATGATTCTTAAGATATAGTTTTCCCAAAATAAATACACTAACTACTGATTTTTTTGCTACTCGATCATGAAACATTGCAATTTACAAAGTTATATCTCGGTGTTGCGGCCAACATATGGTCCACAAATCGATAATTGAAACATATGATTTTTATAACGTCAAAACAAAACAACTTCTCTCTATTGTTTTTTAAACTAAAAAATAGACAGACAACTTATTAACGCCTCACTGCATACACATATATTCTCCATTTGCTCCTCACTACGCACTCGTAGTTACCAGCATTCTGGCCATCTTAGCCACGGCGGGCGGACTTCTTCAACTCATCCTCCAAGAGGACAAGGCAGGCGGACGGTTGGGCTAGTAAAGGTTCCTTTCGAACCCCTACCCGCCGTAACATTTTGGTCCTCCGGGCCGGATATGAACCAGCGACCTATGGATATACAGTCCACAATGTTACGGTAGGGGTTCGAAAGGAACCTTTACTAGCCCAACCGTGAAAAGAAAAGAATAGTCGAATTTTGTTATTTTTGTATTTTTAAATAAGTAAACATAATAAGAAGGAACACAAAATATACAAACTAGAGAAAAAAAAAGAAAGCTTAACACTATTATAAAATTAAATTAATTGAACAAAAGATAAAAAAAGAGTACACCATTCCGCCCGTTACAAATTTTTAATTTATCTAGTATCAGAGAAATTAGGAATTTGGTATTCAGAGAAATAAGGTATTTGATACCACAGGGAATGTGGTAATTATGGAACAGGAAAAACCGCGCTAATTATGGAAAAGCGCGAGGGGTAAGACACATATGAAGAGGATATGTGGTCAACTGATGAATGACTTGAGTGGTTAGAATGACGGAAGTGATGGAAAGAGGGCGAACTTTGTGGGGAACTTTATTCCCATGAACATTGCAACCTTTCGCATAACCACTTAGGAAAATTATCGGCTTCCTACGTTCCCCTGGTTATGATGACGAGTTGGGCGGTTGCAATGCCGATGAGCAATGTGTTTGCCACATAACCGAAGGAAATATATGAGTTTCTTTTTCAGCTGTAGGGCCTCTTCAAGAGTTACGTAGCGAACAGGAGGAAGGTGGTAATTCATTGAGTACCACTTGGAAGTAATGTGCGGCAGTGCATCATCTCGTGGATGATGAAGTCCTGATGCAATTTCGTTGGTATGGTCTGGACCTGATGCAGCTGGGCGTCTAGATCTATGAGTTTCAAACTCAGAAACACTAATGAGGAGAAGTTTTTGATCACTGAGTAGGGACCTCTTGGGGTTGAGACGTAAAGAACCATTTCGGAGAAATGTAACTTGTAACGAAATGTCGTTACATTTATTAAGATCAGATGAAACTGAACGATCTGATCTCAAGGGATCAAGCTCATGGAGCTCGGTGGGACCAAGAGAACTGCCTGAAGACCTCAAAGAAGAGGGTAAGTGCTGTGAGTGATTTTGCATAAAGGTAACATTGAACGAAATGTCATTGGTTTTATTAGTGTTTAGTGGAGTAGGCAGTTTAGATCTTGGGATTTCAGGCCGAGGCAGGCGGGTAGGTTCAGGTTGACCACCAATTGGGGACCTCTTGGAGGTGCGCCGCAATTTTGAGGGAAATGGAAGACAATTATTTACCAGCGAAATGTCGCTAGCGTAACTAGAATCTGACGCAGCTGGGCGTTTTGATCCTGGAGTTTCGTCTTGGACGAAAATATTTTCTAACGAAATGTCGTTAGATTTATTAGGATCAGATGTAGCGGGACGATCTGACCTTAGTGATTCAGGCTCTTGGAGCCCAGTAGGACCATGAGAACTGCTAGGAGACCCCAAAGAAGAGGGTAACTGTTGTGAGTTTGTATGGAGATAACTTCCAACGAAATGTCAATAAGTGGCTCTGGCACAACTGAACGGACTGAATGTTTTTTGTGTTGTACCACTAAGGAATTTATAAATTTACAATGACCCAGTGAACTAGAATGGCATGTAGAATTGGAACAGGGATGTGTGCCTGCGACTCCAGAGTTTTGAGGAAGAACTTTTGAATTACAGGTTTTGGCTGAAGTATTCCTTCAACTGTACCTAAATTATAACGATGGTTATTGAGGACTCTCTTAAAGCTTGGACACTTTGTAATTATGCTATTGTTGACAGAATGAGGACCAGTATGGGTCTTGGCTGCCATTGGTGAGGAAAGATTGACTTGAGATACCGAGTGAAGATAATTGATATGAGCTTTTAAGGCTGCAGAGGCAAGAGGACCCACATGTAATGTTCATAGATGGCGAGACCTTCATAATAATATTCCTGCACGGATTTAAAGAGGGAAAGATCTTCTTTAGTTGGAAAAAGGTATGAAACATTTGAGTGGGAGCAAAGTTCTTTAAGGGCATCGTAGGCCTCACAGAAGGAAGTGTAACAAGGTCTCAGTTCTAAGTACATACATTTAAATAAGAATAATTTTTCAGGGTCTTTTGGAATACCTCGCCCTTGAGAAGTACATGTTTTAATCTGAGATAAATAGAAATTTTATTTCACTTTTAAGTTTTTCAAATTGAATTTTGATATCCCCTGGTATGTCCATTTTTATTTTAGAGGTGAATGATATGAATGAAAAGGAAACTGGAAGAGAATAAGTGAAGAAAGAAGACGAGAAAAACGAAATTAATTAATGGCGAAATGGAGCGCCTTACAAATTTTTTTCTATAAAAAATAATTTAAAAAAAGATGAAATAAAATGTACAATAACAAAATTAGACAACCGGAGGACCATGAGAAAAAAAATAAATAAGAAAAATATCCGGCCCGGATGGGACCAAAATGTTACGGGGGGTAGGGGTTCGAAAGGAACCTTTACTAGCCCAACCGTGAAAAGAAAAGAATAGTCGAATTTTGTTATTTTTGTATTTTTAAAGAAGTAAACATAATAAGAAGGAACACAAAATATAAAAACTAGAGAAAAAAAAGAAAGCTTAACACTATTATAAAATTAAATTAATTGAACAAAAGAGAAAAAAAAGTCTGATTTCACCGGTGATTGGTGGGGCCCCGGTTGTGGTTGTTCTGAGTGGATATTCTCGTGGAAGTAGATCGACAAAAGGGACGTACGTACGTCCACCTTGTCCTCTTGGAAGATGAGTTGAAGAAGTCCGCCCGCCGTGGCGGATGGCCAGAATGCTGGTAACTACGAGTGCGTAGTGAGGAGAAAATGGAGAAGATATGTTTATGCAGTGAGACGTTAAGAAGTTGTCTGTCTATTTTTTAGTTTTGTTTTTGACGTTATAAAAATCATATGTTTCAATTATCGATTTGTGGACCATATGTTGGCCGCAACACTCGGGTACTATATATATCTAAGATCTTTAGTTTAGTTATTTTGTAAAAATAAACTTAAGTTATTTTGTAAACTATGATAATGTAAAATAGAAAATTTGTAAATAAAAAACATAGGAAAAATGAAAATTTTTATTACATAAAAATTTTTAAATGAAACAGATTAAAAAACATTTATTCATCAACACATTTACATTACATCATTAGTATAACATATTTACATAAATAATATATTTTCATTTCACTAGTTTTTTCTCTTATGAAATCAAGTCATTCAAACTTTCCTAAAAGAAAAAAGAAAAACAAGGTTAATACTTAAATATCCCATATAACTATAAATAAATTATTTCTAAATAAATGAAACAGTTATATTCATTATTTTCTTTGATGTAATATTTCCAATTCAATGAATTACAATGTCAATGTGTGTGAATATTCATAAACAAAACTAAACATATACAATTTAAAAAACCTAAATAAATAAATAATTTTTAATCTTAAAATTAAT
The DNA here is from genome assembly GCF_000696795.3 of Halyomorpha halys. Lineage (NCBI taxonomy): Eukaryota > Metazoa > Arthropoda > Insecta > Hemiptera > Pentatomidae > Halyomorpha > Halyomorpha halys. The sequence goes on along the minus strand of NW_027107689.1, from coordinate 23,500 downwards.
CAGGTTTCGGATAATGTGGTATTTACAAAAATTAAATAATTTTGTAATGTAACTCATATTTTTTACAAAATATTGATTTTTAGAAAAATGTAAATTTTCATCACAGTTTAAATGATATCTTAAATTGAGTTGTTGGAGAGGTCTTAAGCTAGTTAATTTTAAATTTTAATAGATACATAAGCAAAAAAATTATATTTGTGTTTGACACAATAGTTTTTGTTCTGAAAATTAAAAAAAAATAATTATGAGGTTTATTTTTTTTTCTGACCTCTTAAATTGGTGGCAGAACCTATTATATAAAGCCACCTTGACCAGGAGTTTACTAGCTTAAGTTGTTTTAATTTGGTTCATTCAATCAATTATTTCACATTTTCTTAGATACAGGCATTGGAATATAATTATAATGCAAATAGTTACAGCATTACTTAAACTACATTATTATATATTATGCAATTTAAAAAAATAATCTGACATAAGACATGATATAGATAGAAGAGGAGGCGCCATGAAAGAGATGGACTGAAAATGTGAAGGAGAGGATGGGCACAAGTGAACTGTGGGGAGAGGAATGGTTTGAATGAAAAGTATAACACGAAAAAATTCTGGGGCTTGGAATTCAATAATTTTACAAATAAAAAAATATATTCTATTACTAAAAATTTAATTTATTTCTGATATGAACTTTTTAAAAATAGAGAAAGTTTTTTTTTTACAGTTTAACATTTTTTGACAAGATAAATTGCTGTTCTAAGGGGATTGATCAATCATATTATCCTTCACGAATAAAAAAGAGGTAAATATTTTTGGTATGAATGAATACACAATTATTTTCAACTTTTTTTTATTATTTATTCTTATTGCCTTTGGTAACATTGAGTGATGATTAATTAATTAGAAGTATTAATTTTTTTTATTTATAAAAGTTTTTTTTCATAATTATAATATGTACTATAATCATCACATTGCAACGGGACATGGCCTTATTAAATTCATTTTTCTTTGCAACTTATTACACATGAGCTATGTTTTATATTTGGTAAAAAAATAAACTGAATGAAAACAAATCCGAAACAGTTTTGAAATAAAATAAAATACAAAAATGAGGAGAAGTTTGGGAGTCCTATCAGTGAAGAACACAAATAAGCAAAAGTTTATTTATTAGTGCCAATCTATCGGCCAGAATTTCAATTCTTCATCAAAACTAAGAACAAAAACCAAGATAACAACCAATGAATAAAACGATACTCAAAATTATTAAAAAAATATGAAAATAACTTACATGTTGGTTACATAAATAATGTTGAAAAGACATTTATAGTCTAAGCATTATTAGGTGATAAAGGCTGTATGAGAAAAGTAATATTAGAATTACATGTAACTCAGTTCATTTGACTTTTTGATCTTGACCACGTTGGTATGTTTTTTATGTTCTATTTCTTTATTATCTCCCTTCTCCTTCCCTAATCTTTTCTTATTAATTCTTCTTTACCCATGTTATTAAGTTATGTTCACCACATATTATTATGGTCTTGTATTTTTATTTATTTTATATCAGATCAGCCTGGTGGGCCATAAATGGTTGATATAACCGTTACATTATATATATTTTTTTAACAGTTGATTATGGGGGGGGGGGGAGGAATAGTCTCATACAAAAGACACCCCTAACTATATACAATGTTATAATTAAAAGATAAAATAAATAGATAAGAATAATGCTTCTTAATAAAAGAGAAAAGTAAGATTAATGACAAAAAATAATGATATTTGTAGACTTAACAAAACAAACAATTGCCCTCTAATGGTAAAAAGAGACAAGCTAATTTGAAAATGGGACAAGAGAAGAGAAAAAATAAATAATAATAATAAGTAAAATAGAGGTAGTGTGAATAATGAATTAATAAATATAGAATTTATAACAGAATGTCCTGCAGCAACCTAGGCTTCAGTCTTCGGGTTGAGGTTGGGTTTCCCAGGTTGTAGGTCACTGCTCTTTTAACTGTGGTAACGGGGATTGGAACTTCATGAACTGTTTTTTGATGTAATCCTCTAATGACTCCATTTGTAAATTTCTATGGTCATATTTACTAATTCCTTGTTTTGTTTTGCTTAACTTTATATTTTATTTCTTTATTCTAGTATTTTACTTACTGATTTCATTAATTACACATATTTTCTTTTTCATTTTTTTTTTCATATTTTAATCTTAAATTATTCTTATTAAATTAAATATCCATAAGGCCATACATTAATTACCAACAGATACGTTTTATTTCTCATTTATTTCATTACTTCATATTAAATAATTTTCATTTTGTACATAAATTTATTAACTAGATTATCAAATGTATTTTATTATCTGTTCTTTCCTCTTACTTAATTTTAATATTAATTTTCTCATACAGCCTTTATCTTCTTATAATACTTAAGACTATAAATTCCTTTTCAACACAATTTATGTATCTATATTGTTAGTTATTTTCTAATTATTCTTTATATCCTTTTATTAATTGGTTGTTATCTTGTTTTTTGTTCTTAGCCCTGAAGGAAGCATGAAATTCTGGACGAAACGTCAGCACCAATGAATAAGTTTTTACTTATTTGTGTTCTTCACTGACCGCACCCCAACCATCTCCTATTATATATATATATATATTGTAATATGCTCCTTTTGTAGTAAATAGTATATTTTGA